>NC_073691.1:197215288-197240288 GCF_029784155.1 Uranotaenia lowii | reverse complement strand
CAGCAACGGCAATAGCAGCAGCAGCAGCAGCACAATAAACAGAAACACCATTCTAATCGATGATGATCGCCGCAGGCAGGCCACGCGGCTCTGCTGGGAGGCACGTCACCTCCCCGAGAGGCAAGAGGATACACTGGCTTGCTTGGATCGGGCACTAATGGGTAAATATTGAGGTTTTTTTCTGCCTTCGCCACTACTTCTTCGGTGTCGAATCGGAATCGGAATCGGAAGAAATTTGCGGGCTGCAGCAGCAGCGTTATCGTTTGCATCAACCTGCTGTTGCTGCGGCACTAGGGCGCGCGGACACCAACGAGATGTTGCGGTTCGAATGATTAAATTAACACTAACCGTTCGAGGCGCAAACTAAAAATATAACAGACAAAATTTTTCCTACTGCTGCTACCAGCTAGTCGGTTGCTGTTCGCTCACTTGGTTGTCGACGGAGATTCGCTCGCTCGCTCGCGCGGTTGTTCTCCGTTCGACCGAAGCTCTCGAGAAGGCTCTCCCGCCGCAACGGGTGCCGGATTACTAAGCCATCTAAGTCGAAAGTCGGTTTTCCGAGGCGGGACGCGCTTCTTCCTCCTACACACCGATCCATCCATCAACCGTCAAACCATCCATCCGAAGGATTCCGATTCGGAACAAGTGCGCCGGTTCATTGCAATTGTAACTACTGCTGTTGCTGTTGTTGGTGGCCGCTGACGTCACGTAGTGCAGTGTCAACTTTAGCCAAATGGTCACCTTGTCGGAGCGCGCGCGAGAGGTTGCAGGTTATGATGGCACATCAAAGGTAGTGAATTATGGACTTGCCGTAGCTCCCGTCGAGAGATAGTAAAACATGATCACAACACAACAATAACATCCGCCGCCATAATGGTGGCATCCGTCAAGTTACAACAACGACGCGGACACTGGCTTTAGTAACGTTTTTGTTTTGTTCTTGGGAAGAAATTTGTGTAACCTAATGTCATATTCGACCAATCGAAGCAATCATTAAAAAATTCAAAATTCAATCTAAGCAGTTATAGACTGCAAGCACATGTTTGATATTCATTCCATTTGTAACTGTCCTAGAATAAAGAACTTATTATCTGGAAGACACCTGGAAGACATATCATTTGGCGACGAGGACACTTCTGGAATTCAAGTACTCATCCAGAATTGAACCCGAGGCAGAATGGCAGCAAATCAGGAACTCCAAGCAGCGATTTTGCAGATGACAAAACTTCTCCAGCGGTTGGCCGTTCCACAAGCCGACGATGCAGCAAAGGTTAGGCTCCTGCTCCGAAAATTGGACACGTGTTCTCACAGTCATGCTTCCGAAAATCAATCATTTTCACTGAGCCATGCTTGACTACATTCAGAGCCAAAAAATCAAAGCAGTCAAATTTTCCTTCTTCAACCAAATCATACAAACAATCATGCATGACAACGACGCTTCTGTATTTGAAACACTTTTGCGATACATGATGAGGTAAAAAAGGACGCAGACTATCAGCAACGAACGTCTCGATGCTGATTTCCTTCCCCTAACGACTTTCAACCTTTAGGATCATAACTGATATGTATCAGTTCTGAGTGATCTATGTAGGCTATCAGATGATTTTTTATTTTTCGTTTTGCCTAGAAGAACAAAATCATGACTAGGTAACCGCAATGAACTGTCCAGCATGTGCTACAGCTTTTTTGAACATGTGGTCCTGGTATTTATTCAGATTTTTCCTTTTGAAACATTAATATCGTCTATCAATAACGAGCATTATCAACAATGATGCGAGGATAGACGTTCGGGAATGATTGAGGGAGCGACGTTCAAAATGTATCACCAAGTATGTCGATCACCGTCGATTAGCCACGTGACGAATAGCAACGGTAGCCTCCGGTGGGGCATGGTATATCTTCTTGTATCAAGTTAGTGTTGATTTTCGACATATATTCAATGGGTACTTTTACCACGTGCGTATCACAGTACTCGGAGGTAGCATCATTCTAGCTAGAAACCATTCCTGATTGCTTTTCTTGAGCGATTTTCCGACCACTGCTTACAGTCGCTATGTGAACTACATCCTTCCTTGATTGTCGAAGGACATCCCTTTTGCTGACACCATCAAGACACTGCAAAAGATCTTCGGTAGGCAAACATCCGTTTTAAACAAGCTGGTAAAATCGGAAGCCGACGACATCATTTCCTACGACGGTCAAGTCAACGGAGCATGCGAAGAGTTCGAATTTCAAAATTTGAGCATCGACCAATTCAAATGCTTGATTTTTGCCTGCGGTCTCAAAGCACCACATTATGCGGACATTCGAGCAAGGCTGCTTTCCCGCAAACTCTTATCGACGAGTTCCAGCGAATTGTCAATCTCAAGTCGGACACCACGATGATAGAACATCCATCAAGTTAGAACAAATCGGTCCACAGCATTTCGGAGAGGAAATCCGGCATCCAACAACGTGCATCAAAAACGGGAAGTAATTCCACACCTCGCACTCCCTGCTGGCAGTGTGGAAAAATGCATTTTGTCCGCGACTGTCCATTTTCCGACCATCTCTGCATCGGTCACAAAGAAGGCTACTGTGGCTGCATGAGGAGGTCAGGCGATTCTTCAACCAAACCCCAAGCGAAAAAGAAGACGACCCCCGTTGAGGTGATAGGTCGCCCTACTTGGTACTTTTGAAGATATCCAGAAAATTGAATTTTTTTAACACTGTAAGTCGCCGAGAAAATTTAGTGATAAGAAAAACTTCGTTACCATCGATTCGGTAAACGGAACAACGTTGAAGAAACTTCCTGAACAACGCCTGAGGGTCCGCTTGAGTTTGAACCATAAGGCCACCCTCGATGAACCTCTGTCTTATGCAGCTTTAAGAGCTCTCAACATTAGCGATAGCAATCGCTAACTCAACTGATCCCTGGAGTGTTTAGGTATCGATTTTGGCTTGACACGACAGTGAGTTGGGAAGAATGACCTTAGTTAAATTCCCGGAAAAATAGACACGACAGTGGTGGAAGAAGACCGGGCCTTGATTTACGAGTAAAGGTCGGACCTCAAGTCTTTAGAGAAGAGATCTTTAGTCTTGAATCGTAACAAGAGGCGGGGTTTTATGCTGGAGTTGAGTTGGAAACAAGTACGGCTGTTGAGCGCAGAAGCGCGGACTTGGCCTTCCATCACGGGTATAGCCAAGTTGCAGGTTCGGATGGGTCCAAAATCCCCAAGTGGACTTCATGGCGAAGGGGTACATAGTATCATGTACATGAGACGCGGTGGGTCACCGTGCCTTGGAATGCACTGGATCTACCACCTGATTTATCAACAAAAACATGGAGGAAACCCTCCTTCCGCACATAGCCTCTGACATGATTGTTTTTGGAAGACGTAGACACCGACACCGGATTTTGAGAGTGGTGGTTCCCGCAAGGTTCTGGCGGTAGACTGGAAACCTTTTACCACGGATGCCTCAGTATCTGTTCAATCAGTAAAGAAGAAAGAGTCCCTCGAGATATGTTACCTGGCCGAGGATACATAACAGGAAAAACTGCGTTATGCAAAAGACGCTTCAGTAGGGATGAATGAAGGGTGTCCACGATGAAATCGCCACACTATGAAATTGCTCTAACCTTTTAACCGTTGGGTTAGAATTCAATGAAAATTTGGGTGGATTTAGTTCATAGTGCATCGTTTACATCCTGCAAGTTTTGAAGTCCTGTGATCAAAACTCGTGCGTGATAAAATCTTGCGCATTCATCATGAGAACAAGGGTCTCTCGCATCGTTCCATCTCTAAATCGTTGGGAATCGCGGATTCCACGGTGTTGCGAGTGATTAGGCGGTTCGAGGAACGATTGACCACCGATCAGAGCCCAGAAGTGAGGAAAAAAGTATTCCGTACATCACCAAAAATCACAAACGCGTAGTTGGGGCCTTTAACCGAAACCCGATCGCCTCCATTCGGGATGTGGCTAAGAAGCTGCACCTAAGCCGAAGTTTTGTCCAGAAGGCCAATACTAAGGCTGGGCTTCGAACGTTCAAGGTACAAAAAACCCCTAATCACGACCAGAGCAGAACAAGTCCGCCAAAACCCGTGCCAGGAAGTTGTTCCGCAACATGTTGACCAAAGTTAAATGCTGCATCATGGACGACGAAACATATGTGAAGGCCGACTTCAAATAAATCCCCGGCAACCTGTTTTTCAAGGCCAAGGATAAGTTCAGCGTTCCGGAGCATGTCCGCACCCAGAAGATGTCCAAATTTGCTTAAATTCCCTAAAAAAGACGCTTGTACTCGTGCTGAGGAAACCAACAAGGCGCTTAAATTTGGGAGATTGAAAGTTTGGATGACAGATATGCTGAACAACATCTTGAACACAACCAGTTAGGTTCTACCGGTGTAAAAAGTTTGGACATAGGTTGTCCGGCGATCGACGGTGCTGGTCACATTCCGGCAAGTTTCACAACATCATACCCGTCGTTTACGCTGCCAAAAGTATCCGTGGAGCGTCGAAGACAGATGCAAGTGTATCAACACTGAAAGTTGGACAGACGGTATTCCAACATTGTCATCACGAATCGAAATAGCCGTATCTTACGAGTGAAACTGCATCGGATAAGATGTGCCCTTCTCCGCGGGGACATTGTAGCGGAATGCGAGAGGTTGGGACTTGAGTTTTTGAAAGGAGAGGTAATACAGTGTAGGCAGTTTCCTTTAAAAATATTACAGTTGAGTAGCCTTCTACCTTCAAAGAATTTTTCATCGTGATTCTTTTAGTTTCACTTTCATGCTTTGAAACATCTCCCTAGGAGAAGGAATTTTAATGGCCTGCTTTCCAAGTATTGATTGTGGTTGATTTTAGAAGTCACGAACCCAACTTCACTTTACCTGACTGGAATTTCAATTTTTCCTGATTTTTACGAAAATGCTGAATAGTTCTATTTTCAGATTGTTTAGGAGACTTACAAGAATTCCTGAGAACTTTAAATTTTCAGCTGATCCAAAAACTATTGGCAACCCTAGAAGAGGTGCTTTAGCTTTAAGGAGTCCGTTCTGAGGCATTTTATGGGTATTGAGAATCTCGTACTGGCAAGTGCTTTTTGAGAAACAATAAAAAATATTTAACATGAAAATAAGGGGAATAGGTATTGGCATTTTTACGCGATTGCTGTTCGTAAATTCTCCAACGATTAGGTAAAGTAACTTTCATGAGACACTAACAATATAATTTCAAATCCTGGACAAAAGGTAAAGTTTTTCGTACTAGTTATTTAAAGTAAACCCACCCTATCTCCCACCCCCACCCGGATGAAGTGCGGTGGAAAAGAAAGTTTTCCATTCCAATTGAGCCAACTCACTCAGCTGGCTCGCACGGAAACACGAGCCTCTCTAAGTTGCAACGTTTGATAAATCGATGTTGTTATTTAATCCACCATCCATGGTAGCAAATTTGCGCTGCAGCTGAGATGGCAAATCGATATAATGTTTTTGCTAGCCTACGAGTGGAACGAAAATTCAAGGTCTTTTGTTGGGTGGCGCTTGGGTGGGGTTCGATTGTTTTGGAGAGTTTTCCGATGGCACAGTCCCAAGTGTTGCGACCGTTGACAGCCGAAAGTCGCCCAAAATGGCCCCAATGGTCGGTTTCGGTCGGTTTATTTATGATCCGACATCGATGACTGGCTGAAAGTTTCCACGCCGGGGGTGGGATTGTCTCCGACTAAAATGTTAGAAATTTTGGAGAGAAAAGTATTATTTAACTGGAATGCGTCTTTGGATTGTTTCCCCTTCGGGGTCCTCAAGGTGTCTGCTTGTGAAAAACAATTATCGTCATTCTCGTAAAACGGCTGTCCTCAGAAAGAATTGATCAATGTTATACCTAACATATCTTTAAAAAATCATTTTTATTTTTTTTTATCTCTTTGCTGCATTCATTTCCATTTCGAACCTCAAATAGTCAAAAGTCAAAAAAGAGAAAAATATTTTTTTAATTTATTTCAAGCTGTCTTCTCAACCCGCTTGTGTTTCAAATCAACGCGCTTCAAGGTGGTTTTTCACGTTTATGTCAAACTGTCCGCTCAAGTCGCTTGAATTTTAATTTTCACCAAACTGTCCTCCCAGCTCGCTTTAAGGTGATTTTTTAGGACATTTATTTCAAGCTGTCCTCCCAATCAGCTTGAATTTTCATTTTCCCCAAGCTGTCCTCTCAATTCGCTTTAAGGTTGTTTTTTTTACATTTATTTGAAGCTGTCCTCTCCTCAACCCGCCGGAATTTTAATTTTCAATTAGTTGTCCTCTCAACTTCGCTTTCAGGTGTTCTGTGTAATTTATTTTAAGCTCTCATACTGCTTAAGTTTTAGTTTTCACCAAAATTTTTGTTTTTAAATCTATTCCAAGATGTTTTCTAAGCCCGCAAATCTCACCATGCTGTCCTCTCAACTTTTCACATTTATGTCAAACTGTTAGCTTAAGCCGCATGTTTATTTTCACCAAGCTGTCCTCCCAATCCGCCCTAATTTTCATTTTTACCAAGCTGTCCTCTAAATTTGCCTAAAGGTTGTTTTTATCACATTTATTTGAAGCTGTCCTCTCAACCCTCCGGAGTTTTCATTTTCACCAAGCAGTCCGCTCAACTTCGCTTTCAGGATTTTTTTCACATTTGTTGCAAGCTCTCATCCTGAATAAGATTCAATCTGAACCAAGCAACATTTTTTTTTTAAATTTATTTCTAGCTGTCTTTTCAAGCCGCTTGTGTTTTAAATTTTTTTTTTTTCTTTATTTAGCTTATATTAACCGTATAAGTTCGAAAACTGTTGTCGGCTACTCAGTTCGTATTAAGTTAAAAATGTATGTGTACGTATTCTAAGCAACTTAATCTATCTTACGTTACTACACGTTGTGGACTACTACTCAAAAAAGGGATAATGAAAGGAAAGGATAATGGGATTGGTGAAAGGAAAGGGTAAAGGGAAAGGTAAAGGTAGGATAAAGGCAGAGGCTTTCTAATGTCCCACACCAGGTTGTGCGTAGCTAGGAAACCATTTCCTGTTTCCAAATCTCCCAAGAGTCCATATTTTAGCAAGGTTTACCGCGCTTGCATTCGCGTTGCTTTGGTGGATAACATATTTCTTGGGAGGGCTAGGCGTTTTAAGTGAGTTTTGGCGAAGCCTAGTAACTCCATACCCCCCGACTAGTCATACCAGCTATGTACAGTATGGTTTCGTCAAGGTGGGTAGGTGATACTAGGCTGAATTTCATAAAAAAGGTATCTTTTCAGGTTGGTTTTGAAAAGCGGAAAACTTGTGATGCTTTTTAAATGAGGTGGTAAAGAATTGAACAAGTTTAGACCTTTGTTCAAGAAACTATTAGAAGCAACCGTTGTTCTTCTTCTAGCAATATAAAAATTTGAATTTACATTGCTTCTTGTATTATAGGAGTGAATTTCCGATATAAAAGTCGGTGTTATGTTAGTTTTTATCAAATTGTTTAGGATTTTATATATAAGGATACAATTTTCCAACTTATTTAAAGTGTATAATGGAAGCACTTCAACAGAATAAAGTTGAATTGACGGAAAAAGTATCGGAAGCTTTTTGATAATTTTCAACGCTCGATTTTGCAGAGTAAGAAGAGGTTTAAGGTGAACAGAAGCTGCACTTCCCCATATGCTATTCATATACGCAAAGTGCGGGTGTATATAAGCATAATAAACATTCCAAGCTATTTTTTCAGAGATGAGTAACCGTATTTTCTTAAGGGCAAAAATGAAAGAGGAAACTTTAGAGCTTATTTGAAGAATATGTTCATTCCATCGCAGATTTTCATCAATTAACAATCCTAGATATTTAACTTTAGATACTTGTTCGATTACTATTTCATTCAGTGAAATTTCAACCTTTTCAGATTGCTTATGTAGATTGAAAAGAATAAAGTTAGTTTTTTGTAAATTCAGCGTCATATGATTTTGGTGAAAGAAAGATATCAGTATGTCGATGTCGTGCAAAATGTACTCTTTTAGCATGTCGATATTTTCTACTGTGTATAACAGGGTTGCATCATCTGCAAAGAGCTGCAATTTACCTTTTAAAGGATTTTCGAAAATATCATTTATGTATATTATGAACAGCAAGGGCCCTAAAATAAATTTCACCATGCTGTCCTCTCAACTCGCTTTTAGGTGAATTTTGTAAAACATTTATTTCTAGCTGTCTTTTCAAGCCGCTTGAATTTTCACCATGCTGTCCTCTAAACTCGCTTTGAGGTGATTTTGTAAAACATTTATTTCAAGCTGTCCCACCATGCTGTCCTCTCAACCCTCCGGAATTTTAATTTTCAATTAGTTGTCCTCTCAACTTCGCTTTCAGGTGTTCTTTTCAATCAACGTCCTCTCATACTTCTTGAGTTTTAGTTTTTACCAAGATTTTTTTTTAAATTTAAAGCTGTCTTCTCACCATGCTGTCCTCTCAACTCGTTTGAAGGTGGGTTTTCCACATTTATGTCAAACTGTTAGCCTTAGCCGCATGTTTATTTTCACCAAGCTGTCCTCCCACACCGCCTTAATTTTCATTTTTACCAAGCTGTCCTCTCAATTTGCCTAAGGGTTGTTTTTTTCACATATATTTAAAGCTGTCCTCTCAACTCTCCGGAGTTTCAATTTTCACCAAGCAGTCTGCTCAACTTCGCTTTCACGATTTTTTTCACATTTGTTTCAAGCTGTCCTCTCATCCTGCTTGAGATTCGGTCTGAACCAAGCAATTTTTTTTAAATTTATTTCTAGCTATCTTCTCAAGCCGCTTGTGTTTTAAATCTCACCATGCTGTCCTCTCAACTCGCTTTTAGGTGACTTTTTCACATTTATTTCAAGCTGTCCGTTAAAGCCGCTAGAATTTTAATTTTCATCATCTCGCTTTGAGGTGATTTTGTAAAACATTTATTTCAAGCTGTCCTCCCAACCCGCATGAATTTTCATGTTCATCTAGCTGTCCCCTCAATAAGCTTAAAGATTTTATTTCACATTTGTGGCCTCTCACCTCCCCGAGGTTTGAATTCTTACTAAGCCGTCCTCTCAACTTCGATTTCAGGTGATTTTTTCAAACATTTATTTAAAGCTGTCTTCTCAACCTACCTGTGTATCAAATCTCACCAAGCTGTCTTCCCAACACGCTTTAGGGTAGGTTTTTTACATTTATGTCAAGGTGTCCTCCCAACCCACTTGAAATTTAATTTTCACCAAGCTGTCCTCTCAATTCGCTTTAAAGTGTTTTTTTTAACATTTATTTCAAGCTGTCTTCTCAACCAACTTGTGTGTCAAATTTCACCATGCTGTCCTCTCAACTCGCTTTAAGGTGGATTTTTCACATTTATGTCAATCTGTCGCTTGAATGTTAATTTTCACCAAGCTGTCCTCTCAACTCGCTTTAATATGTTTTTTTTTCTAAACATTTATTTCAAGCTGTCCTTCCAACCCGCCTCAATTTTCATGTTTACTGAGCTACCCTCTCGATTCGTTTTAAGATTGTTTATTTTACATTTATTTCAAGCTGTCCTCTCCACCTGCTTGAATTCAAATCTTAATGAAGCTTCATTTCTTCATATTTAAAAAAATATTATTTCAAGCTGTCTTCTTAACCCAATTGTGTGTCAAATTTCACCATGCTGTCCTCTCAACTCGGTTCAAGGTGGATTTTTCACATTTATGTTAATCTGTCCGATCAAGTCGCTTGAATGTTAATTTTCACCAAGCTGTCGTCTGAACTCGCTTTAATGTGATTTTTCAAAACACTTGTTTCAAGCTGTCCTCCCAACCCACTTGAATTTTCATGTTTACCAAGCTGTCCTCTCAATTCGCCTTAAGTTTGTTTTTATTTACAATTCTTTCAAGCTGTCCTTCTCAGTCGCTTGTGATTCACACCATATCAAGCTGCCCTCTCAACTCGCTTTAAGGTAGATTTTCAAATTTATTTCAATCTGTCCTCTCAATCCACTTGAATTTAAATTTTCGTCAAGATGTCCTCTCAATCCGCTTCAAGAATGTTTTTTATCATATTTATTTCAAGCTGTCCTCTCAACTCGCCGGAGTTAAAATTTTCACCAAGCTGTCTTTTCAACACGCTTTCTGATATTTTTTTTAACATTTATGTCAAGCTGTCCTCTTAATCTTTTGTGTAGGTTAAAAGTGTAAATTCTGGACAAAAGTTTATAGTTTTAACAAATTAAGTGGGATCCAAATCAGAACCACCCTACGGTATTTAGGTGGTGTTTTTGAACCTTCAGCTGAAACTGCATAAACAGCACGCAAGATTGCGCATGCCACACACGCACTTTGTTATTGTTTTGGATGTTTTCGGAATTGCTTTCTCCGTTTTTTAATTCAAAGCCATTAAAGTCAGAACTGCTGCTTCAAATGGCAAACTATTTTTCATGAATATCTAAGTTAGAAACACTTTTTTTTGTGTTTCCACAATTTCGTCAAACTTGCTTTCGACTGGAGTACATAATGTTTGATTGATTGAAACTTCAAAATCAGTTCGAATAACCGAATTTGCGGGGTGTAACGATTCCGATTAATCTAACATCAAAACAGTTTGATGAACTAATTAGTGTAGTCGCCCATCATAATCGGCTCATCCATATGCACCATGCGTAAAGATCAACAATCGCCGTTTTGACGGAGAAAAAGCTGAGAGCAAAAAAAAAAATAAACATAAAAAGAAAAACGAAACCCTTCACCACGATCGACTTAACAATCAGGTTGTCTAACTGCAATTTCTCGCTACTACAGTAACTAGTAGAAGAAAAACTATACACAGTGGTACAGATCATATGGAGCACTTTTTTATCCGTTTCTCTAAATAACATCGAAAGGGTTCGCTCTCACCTAGGCAGTCAATTTCGAATCGCATCAATCGTCCGAGGGTCTTGAGTTCTCTGGAAATATGTATGTAGGTGCAATTGCAACCGCTCGATGCATCGCCAGTGCAGAAGAAAGCGAGGGAGGGACTTTCAATGTTTATGCACTAAATATACGACGACGACGACGCCCCTGTCTGCCGATGATGGAGCTGCAGTGGCATAATATTGAGCACTCTGTCTAGGAAAGTATGAAAGCTCAAGCGCCACCACACTTGTTCGTACGATTACCTATTTGTGAATAGACTTCATTGTTGGAAGAAAGTAGAAATGGAAGAATTTCGAAGCGAAATGCTGCTACAGGTGTCGATCAAACAACTCAGCGGCGGGTTGCATGTTAACCCATTACGATCGTACGTTTTACGCAGAGGGCTCAGAAAATAATGTAGGATTGCCTCTCTGGTTCGTTTTAAGGTTGATTGAGACTTCCTTACCCCTAAAAGCTGGATTGAGACCTCCGAAATTGTGGGAATTGTCAAAATTGTAAAAATTGTAAAAATTGTCAAAATTGTCAAAATTGTCAGAATTGTCAAAATTGTCAGAATTGTCAAAATTGTCAAAATTGTCAAAGTTGTCAAAATTGTCAAAATTGTAAAAATTGTAAAAATTGTCAAAATTTTCAAAATTGTCAGAATTGTCAAAATTGTCAAAATTGTCAAAATTGTCAAAATTGTCAAAATTGTCAAAATTGTCAAAATTGTCAAAATTGTCAAAATTGTCAAAATTGTCAAAATTGTCAAAATTGTAAAAATTGTAAAAATTGTAAAAATTGTAAAAATTGTCAAAATTGTCAAAATTGTCAAAATTGTCAAAATTGTCAAAATTGTCAAAATTGTCAAAATTGTCAAAATTGTCAAAATTGTCAAAATTGTCAAAATTGTCAAAATTGTCAAAATTGTCAAAATTGTCAAAATTGTCAAAATTGTCAAAATTGTCAAAATTGTCAAAATTGTCAAAATTGTCAAAATTGTCAAAATTGTCAAAATTGACAAAATTGTCAAAATTGTCAAAATTGTCAAAATTGTCAAAATTGTCAAAATTGTCAAAATTGTCAAAATTGTCAAAATTGTCAAAATTGTCAAAATTGTCAAAATTGTCAAAATTGTCAAAATTGTCAAAATTGTCAAAATTGTCAAAATTGTCAAAATTGTCAAAATTGTCAAAATTGTCAAAATTGTCAAAATTGTCAAAATTGTCAAAATTGTCAAAATTGTTAAAATTGTCAAAATTGTCAAAATTGTCAAAATTGTCAATATTGTCAAAATTGTCAAAATTGTCAAAATTGTCAAAATTGTCAAAATTGTCAAAATTGTCAAAATTGTCAAAATTATCAAAATTGTCAAAATTGTCAAAATTGTCAAAATTGTCAAAATTGTCAAAATTGTCAAAATTGTCAAAATTGTCAAAAATGACAAAATTGTCAAAATTGTCAAAATTGTCAAAATTGTCAAAATTGTCAAAATTGTCAAAATTGTCAAAATTGTCAAAATTGTCAAAATTGTCAAAATTGTCAAATTTTTCAAAATTGTCAAAATTGTCAAAATTATCAAAATTGTCAAAATTGTCAAAATTGTCAAAATTGTCAAAATTGTCAAAATTGTCAAAATTGTCAAAATTGTCAAAATTGTCAAAATTGTCAAAATTGTCAAAATTGTCAAAATTGTCAAAATTGTCAAAATTGTCAAAATTGTCAAAATTGTCACAATTGTCAAAATTGTCAAAATTGTCAAAATTGTCAAAATTGTCAAATTGTCAAAATTGTCAAAATTGTCAAAATTGTCAAAATTGTCAAAATTGTCAAAATTGTCAAAATTGTCAAAATTGTCAAAATTGTCAAAATTGTCAAAATTGTCAAAATTGTCAAAATTGTCAGAATTGTCAGAATTGTCAAAATTGTCAAAATTGTCAAAATTGTCATAATTGTCAAAATTGTCAAAATTGTCAAAATTGTCAAAATTGTCAAAATTGTCAAAATTGTCAAAATTGTCAAAATTGTCAAAACTGTCAAAACTGTCAAAATTGTCAAAATTGTCAAAATTGTCAAAATTGTCAAAATTGTCAAAATTGTCAAAATTGTCAAAATTGTCAAAATTGTCAAAATTGTCAAAATTGTCAAAATTGTCAAAATTGTCAAAATTGTCAAAATTGTCAAAATTGTCAAAATTGTCAAAATTGTCAAAATTGTCAAAATTGTCAAAATTGTCAGAATTGTCAAAATTGTCAAAATTGTCAAAATTGTCAAAATTGTCAAAATTGTCAAAATTGTCAAAATTGTCAAAATTGTCAAAATTGTCAAAATTGTCAAAATTGTCAAAATTGTCAAAATTGTCAAAATTGTCAAAATTGTCAAAATTGTCAAAATTGTCAAAATTGTCAAAATTGTCAAAATTGTCAAAATTGTCAAAATTGTCAAAATTGTCAAAATTGTCAAAATTGTCAAAATTGTCAAAATTGTCAAAATTGTCAAAATTGTCAAAATTGTCAAAATTGTCAAAATTGTCAAAATTGTCAAAATTTTGAAAGTTGGGAAAATTGTGAAAAATGTCATTTATTTTGAAAATATTCAAAAATTTTGAGAATTTTCAGCGTGTTAAAAATTGTATAAATTTTAAAATTTTTGAAAATTGTCCAAAAGTTTTAATTTTTGAAAATGGTTATCATTTTTAAAATTTTCAATTTTTTTCTAGACTTTCACAATTTTGAATATTTTCTAAAAATTTCAAGATTTTCTAAATTTTTTAAAGTTTTACTAATTTTCAATTAAAAAAACATAATTTGCAAAAATTTCACGGTTTAAAAATTTTCACAAAATGATCCCAATTTTGTCTCAATATGGTCACAAAACTGTCACGAAATGGTCACAAAACTGTGTCAAAAGTGGCACAAAATTGGTACAAAATTGCCACAAAATTGGCACTTAATTGGTACAAAATTGTTACAAAATAGTCACAAATGCATTTTGCGTTCACGAAATTATTTCAGCCTTTATTTTTTTCCGATAAAATTTTGCCCTTGCTCGTAAAGGGTTATTGCTCGCTCGAATGCGAGATTATCAACAATTCAAAAAAATCAAATCTACTATCGAAAAACAACAACAAAAAAAGCCTGGCGGCGGATAAAATTGATGAAATTTTATGCACACATATCGGCTCGCCATTTTTCTTGGTGGCAAGTGATCGAGCGAGCGGCTGTTGGCTGATAAATAGAAAATGGGAAAATTATCGCCTCTAATGTTCGCCATTGGTGCTGCTCCTCCGCGCACAAAACATAAAATTTATGGATGGAAGGTTGCTGGAGAAGACAAAAAAAAATTGGAAAACTCACTCACAACAACAAAAGATTTCTAGAGCAAAACGCAGGAAAGCGAATGGAAAAAGTCGATGCACCCACCAGCCCGATTTCGGCCGCTAGATATCATACTTTTATGATGATGTTGCAATTTGCGTGGGCCTCCCCGGGAAAATGCGCGCTGGAAATGAAACGGAAAATTTTGCATTATTACCGTTATTGTGTGTGATAGAAATCGTGTGGAAATTTAATTACCCTTTTGTAGGGGCTTTTTTTTCTTGGCCTGGCGCTGCGGCAGCTTGTTTTTTTTTTCTTGTTTTTAATCGGTAGACGTCTTCAGGCGAAAACTTTCTAGCGCTCATTAGCAGTACAATAAACTTTCGGCCGTGAAAATATTGGGAGATTGATTCTGCCTTGAGCAGAGCTTTTATGGAATAAATGTTTATGAATACTGAATTAAAGCAATCGATTAATTGAAGAGAATCTTTCGATTGCTTTGATTCAGAAGAATTATCAAACCAAGTAGGCTTACAACACATAATAGAGTGTTTATGAATGTTTTACAAGAATTGACAACTTTCTAAAGTCTATGTCAATAGAATTTCAGGAAGTTACATGGAATCCCGAAGCGCTTAAAGTTTTCGTGTGAAACCAACTTAAAAAACCGAGAGAGGTATGGAAGAAGGATTAATTAGAAATTATGAAAAAATAAGCATGATTTGCTGTATGTTTTATTTAAATTATCATATCATCAACAATCAATTTTCAGAAACCCATTCCAATCGTCTGGACTCGTAGATAGTGTCTAATGCGGCGCCATTTTCGGCACATCTTTCGACGGATTGGGGCAGCCAATTTTTCGACCAGTTCAAACAGAGCCCTCATCGATCAATAGGATTGGCGGCTTTCGAACTTACGCAATCCGGTCCCTATCGCTCGGAAGCAACTGAAACATTCCGAGCGGTTCCCAGTTCCTTTCCGAGATCACAAATTATTTTACGGATTGGCCCACGGCCAATCACCAGTTCGATCAAGGAAATTTGAATCTTTTTTTTGTTTGAGATTGATCGCTGAAAATTGGCTAATGATCGTCATCCCTATAACACATCGTCGAAGGGTAGATAGTTCGGGGTGGATAATTTTAGTGACCGTATTGCACCAAAAAAAAAGCTGTCACCCACAACCACCTCATCTGATTTTTTCCGCTGCTGTCCTTCGACCTATTGGGTAAACGACTACGACGTTTTTCCCCACTTTGTCAACCTCAACCAATATCCTAGATTTTTTTTCGCTCGTGCACCGCATTCATCCCTTCCTCTACGCCAAACCGCCAGCACGGCTGCATAGTTTGTACGGTTAATGTATGTAGTTTTATTTTTATAACACTCCGTTTATTTATTTCTGTTGCAACTCGTGGCAAAATCCTTGGAGATACGTTCATAGATACTGTAGGCCCACATATGCAATTTGCCAAATCAGAAACAGAACTACGATGTGGCACGTTCTGATTTAGTTGGTTTAGGTATCTCTGTCGTCTGTCTAAGTTAAAATCGGCGTTAGAATTTGGATGCGGATGCTAGTGTTTGTTGGTTTCGATAAAGGAGAAGTTTATCCTTCTTGTTTCGAAAGAAGGAATGGTTTAACAATTTTCAGTTCGCTTACAATCAAAGGGATGTCAACGGTTACGGCCTTTACATACTGTCGTGCTTGGAATCGAGCTCCCGAGTTCTTAACTTATTTCACTCACAATTCTTCCGACGCAAAACCTTTCTCGGAAAATTCGTTAAATGAATGACCGTTTTTGTCAAATAACACGCTTAACTTCTTCCATAAGCTCGTCAGATAAAATTTGATCCATCTGGGTTCATCACTGACAGCTATTAGGCTTGTTCAATGCATCATAAATCTCATAGTTTTTTACTAGTTATATAGATCACTACACAAACCTTTACACAAAAACTAGAAACGACTTTGAAGGGAAAAGAAATAACACTTGCATCTGTTCTAGACATTGAAGGGGCATTTGACAACACATCTCATAACTCAACTCATAAGACGGCGGTACCAAACGGCAATTGTCAGTTCCACTCCAACCAAGGGATGCCCCCAAGGTGGGGTTCTATCGCCGTCGTTGTGGTCATTGATCGTGGGCGACCTCCTAAACGAACTTATGGCGTTCGAAGTGATTGGCTTTGCAGGCGACGTAATTATATATAACCCAAGTAACAATTTTAGCTTTATTATGGTCAGCACAACTTCGTTAGAGCTATTAGGATATATTGACAGTTTTACACGAACACCACCTTAGCAAGAGGCCTCAGCCCTAACCTCAAATCATGGGAGAACAGAATCGATTTTTGAGAAGGGCGCACGATAAACGCGAATTTCCGGTACTAATATCGACAGATTCGCCCTGTGGAAAAACGATAAACAGATGTTCATGTTTTGATTTTTTTGGGTGTGCAAATGCATTAATATTTGGAAAATGATTATATTTTTTTGATTGCATTTTTATTGAAAAACGTTTTCATGAGTACTGAGAATTTGCAACTTTCCCGTAGATTTCTATTCGAATGTGAAATTAAACGCAACATTTATCTTAACGAAATAACAACTGTCCGTATCGCACACTTTAACAATGTAGCGAATCATGTGGATATGTTTAAAATAATCAGAGCATGCAAGCTATTACTTTCATAGTCAACATAGACAGGGCTTTCATAAATTTACTTTTTTTTGTAACAGTAAATGATTTTGCATTCATTTAGGAGTTAGAAACAACTGTTTTTGATCTACCAAAAGCAGTACATGAAAATATATTTCAGATGTTTGAAATTCACCTTGAAAAGTCATTAGCAAAAAATGGCTAATCTTCATCCATTTAGGGACGCCCTGTAATGAATTCAAACGTTTAGCTGTTGATGAGTTGAAAAATTTCATCCATTCAGAAATATTATAATTAGTTTAAAACAAACAAATACTGATTTTAGTAACGCACCTAGCATCACTGGTGAGGCCGCCAGCACATCAAAGTTTGAGATTATGGCTGAGGCCAATTTTTCGCCAATACTATCGTCCGTATATACCCTTATAGCATTTGACTGGGTGGATTTGGGGTCATTTATGATTTGTTTTCAAACCTTGGCGTCTAAAAGGTTTCGCTTTGGTGATTTTTTGCAATATTTTTAAGTAACGTTTTCATCGGTAAATTTGAACTTTAAGGTATGTATGGCAAAATTGAATATTTTGTTCTGGAAAATCAACATCGTTTTTGTTTCTTCCATAGAACCTAGCCGGCCAGTGGTTTTTGTGCCAATTTATAAATTATCTAAAGCATGGATGGCCAACATTTTTAACAGACAAGCCAAATTTCAAAATGATATGAGTTAGCGTGCCAAACCAAATTTTGTCTCCCTTATTTAAAGAAATCGAAAAAGTTGATAACTTTTTCATAGTCCTCTTTTTAAATAAATTGGAAGATTTTTTTTAATTTAAAAATATTGCAAAAAGCATTGTTAAAAAATACTGTTCACAAGTGTTCGGCTTTTAAAATATTGACTTTTAAACGTACATTTATCACACATGAATGAGGCCCTCAGAATAGAAGGGATTAAAGTGATAAAATCATTAATTTGGAGTTAAGTGTATCCATTGGTTTTTCATCTCTCAATCTTCGTTCGTTGCAAAACTCTATTTTTCTACTTGAATTCCTAAATTAGTTGAAATTCGAGAACCTTGAAAACTACAATGCACGTTTTTGTTTTCAAAAATTTCATTTAGGCACTTACATCCCTAAGCGCCTCAAGAAAAATTTTGATGGATCAGCAAAGTTTTTCAAAACGGATATCAAGTTACCAATAGATGAAGTTACTGTAAAAATATGATTATCATTATAAAGTGCAGGCGTGTCCTATGGGAAGGGAGGTCGGGATGATCACACCCCCCTCCCCTTCCCCTCCCCCAAGCGGGAAAAAACCCGTTAAAAATATACAAAAATATTCGAACTTCATAAAATTAAGAAAATTTCTAGTTGGTATATCCTTGAATTTTCAAAATTTTCCACTCCATGGGAGCGTTTTTCAAACAAGTTGCAGTCAAATTTTTCATTGGGGTGATCAATTTTCCAATAGGCACTTCAGAAGCGTAAGACTTCTACTGACAGCCTTGCTTTCATATCTTTCTTTCAACATTGTAACTATTATTTAATGTTAAAACTCATAACCTCAATATTTTCGCAGAAAAAATCAAAGAAGTTTTTTAAAAACGAACACACACATATAGGATCTTGTGTTGTCCACATAATGCCAAACTGGCGACGAGCTACTTACTGACCGACTAGCCGCAATTAAGGTCCGTTGCAATAGTGATGCATAACGACGACTAGCGAGCTAGGGGATGGGGTCTCATATGAGTAGATGTGTATGATATATTCAGCAGTACATTTTGTAGTGTTCAGTAAGACCCACACATTCACCTTCCTCTCCGAAAAAGAAAAGCATTAGAAAAATTGTCTCGATTGTACTAAATTTGCAAAAACAACGAACACATTTTGTGATTCATTTACGGTGCACATTGTCAAACAATAATTTCATAAAGGTTTCCTGTGCATTGAGAGACAAAAGCTCTAGTTACTAAACAAGCTTTATTTGCAAACCCGCTCGGTAGAATCTCTTCGAGTATAGACCTTTTTGCTTGGCATATGCCGTATTTCAAACTATTCAAGTTCGCAAAATAAGCAGCCGCTTCACGCGCAGCTACTCAAATTCCCTAAGTACACAGCCACAAAACAGCTCGGCCAATGCGCGGTACTTCAGGCTCACACAACGCCCAGCAACTCAGCTCGCTCAATTCTCACCCATTCATACTTGCTCAATGCGCAGCACCTCAGACTCGATAACCGCGCAGCAACTCGGCTCATTTTATGCGCAGCCATTTATGCTCGCACAATGCGCAGCACCTCAAGCTCACTAAACGCGCAGCAACTCAGCTCGCTTTAGCACAGCCATTCTAGCTTGCTCACTGCGCAGCACCTCAGGCTCGCTAATCGTGCAGCAACTCAACTCCCTTATGAGCAGCCATTCAGGCTCGCTTATTGCGCAGCATCTCAGGCTCGCTAATCGCGCAGCAACTCGGCTCGCTTTTGCGCAGCCATTCATGCTCGCTCAATGCGCAGCCCCTAAAGCTCGCTAAACGCGCAGACAAATCGATTCGCATTCAAAATTGTCCTTTCAAAAACATTTGGATTAACTTAAGTTTGATCTAAAATTTACTTACAAAACTCATAAGTTGGCCCAAAAACTGGCTCCTGGAAGGATCGCCAAATGTGTTGTCCACATAATGGCAAACTGGCGACGAGCTACTTACTGACCGACTAGCCGCAATTAAGGTCCGTTGCAATAGTGATGCATAACGACGACTAGCGAGCTAGGGGGATGGGGTCTCATATGAGTAGATGTGTATGATATATTCAGCAGTACATTTTGTAGTGTTCAGTAAGACCCACACAGATCTCAGTGAAACTTCATGTTTCTTTGAAAAGATCTAAATTCTACTTAAGACTAAGTGTATATATTTCAAGGATATAATGGCTAGCATTTTACTAATGCTAACACCATCAACCCAAAGACCGTGACCAAGACTTGATCTCATGACCTCTGGCTTAGAAGACTTGAACGCTATCCTCTAGGCCACGGTCGGCGGCTCGAATTACACATTACATAGTTTAGTTATGATTACGTACTACCACAGAGAACAGGCCCACGAAACTTGTGTAAAATTTCCAGCGGCATTAGTTTAATTATGAGTTTATATAAACGATTACACCTTTTCGAAAACTGTACACTTGAAAATTTGATTTGTAACTTTTGAACGGCGCAATAGGTGCCACTGTTTAAAGTCAATTTTCAACATATTTTTTGGATGTCTGCATTTGAAATTTTACACACTTTTTTAAAGATTTTTTGTTCGAGCTTGTACGTCTGTTCTCTGTGGTACTACTTAAGTTCTAAGAATAACTCTATCGTTTAGGATTTTTTTTTACATTTTTCTCCGAAAATTGCATAGCTACATGGGTTTAATGACTTAATTTCAGTATCTACTTTTTTGGTTGCAACTATTTAACATATTTGTTGATTTGATGTCGTCTTTTTTTATTCGAGCCCCGCCTTAAGACGTGTTTTATATTTCTCTTTTTCAAGGTCCATTTTCAGTTTTCTCATGTTAAGGGTTCCTTAGATGCAACCTGTATACAAATCTCAGGTGGCGATGGAAATCCCGTGCTAAGTGTTAGTAAAAGTTTTGTTTTGTAAACATTGTAACCATGCCAATTCGTGACGTAAGTTGCATTTTCAAACAAACAACCAACAGCGAAAACAATAGAGAAAAAAATCATTGCCAACTGCTGTTTACGATTCTCGCCTAGGATACATAAACATCCTGGCAAGTGACGTAGGCTTTGTTTATCTTTTTTACTTTTTGAATAACGAGTTCTGTAATAGTGTGCGTGTTTGTTCATCACCTTCTTTGTACCGCATTGCCTTAGATGCAGCTTTTGACAACTGCTTGTCATACAGTTGCCATTAGTATGGATTGCTAGATTAAAACATTTTGAATCATTCTGCGCAAAAAGTAAATGAAAATTAGTATAGGCCCTGCTTTAATGACGATTCTAGTAAACTTTGTGTACAAGCGGGTTTAGAGGGTTAATAAAATTCAATTTGAGATATTTTTTTCATTAAGTTACAAATCGAAAATAGACATGTAAAACATAGAAAGGCCATTTTTTTTAAAATTATTTTATCGTTGGCTGCGAAAGATTATTTAAATAAAAAAATTAAAAACTTTTAAATAATGGGTATAAATTTTTTTTTCTTTTGATTACCTTTTTATAAATTTCATCAAAATCATTAAAATATACTTCTAATATTTTTCCAGGAAGCATAATTAAGACAATGGTCTCTATCCAAGACCCATTCCACGGTGACGTCACAAATAATCCAGTGAAACGAAAAGATAATCTAAATAGCGTACCAATCTAAATGGTATATCAATTGATTCAGAGTTTAGAGCATTACATTTTGATATTAAAAGTTTATTTCTCGATAAAATAGTTAATGGAGTCATTACGCGTACTCCACAAATTGCCCATTTTAGATCCTCTGAAAATTTCACATTTCCTATTGAGGATTGAAAGTTAGGTTTGAAAAATTACTTTTAGAAGAGTGTATTTTTTTTTTACTAGAAATATTCGATCTTTAGGAAAAGGTCGATCTCCAGGATTGATTCAGATGGGCAGTCGTAGGGTTGATTCCCCTTAAAATCAAAGCTTGAGGATCGATCTCTAATAGATCAATCTTATCCATTTTTAACAAGAAAGAGAATATTTTGTTATAATAAGGATAAAAAAGAACAAATAATCATTAATCCAAAATCAAAATAAAAATATCGTAACACAATTTTGATTTCAGAAGCGATTATATGAATTTGAAAAAAAAAGAATAGAATTCTGATTTGAGTATCATACCTCAGATTATAAATTCATCATCAGTCATCATTTAAAAATAAGTTATGAAACTTAAAAATGAGTAATGTCATAAATTTATATGTGTGTATTTGTTTTAAATTCAAATTTCATAATGTCATCTGATATACCTAAGCTTGCCAGATTGCCCGGTTTTATTAATTATTTTATTTATGTTATTTAATTTCGAGAAAGTCCGGTCCGGCCCGGTTGCCTGGATATCGTGAAAAAAGTCCGGATATTGCCCGAATTTTCTATTAATTTTCACAAAGAAACCAAAAAAAATCAAAGTTTTTGAATAAGTTTCCGCAAAATCGATTAAGGGTATGGACATTTTCAACGGTTGTTTCAAATAAGTTTGCTGATTATATCTGCTACTTTTCCCTTTCCTTTTGCCGTATAAAACTCCTGTCCCGGAAGCTGCTTGTAGTCGGCTTTGACGTAGGTTTCGTCGTCCATTACACGCAGTCAAACTTCGTCAGCATCGTTGTGTACAGCCTCCAGGATCGCGCTTTGGCCGTCGTATTTTGTTTACAGTCGCGATTTGGAGTCACTACCTTCTTGTAAGTCGATAGTCCGGCTCGTTTTTAGGCTCAATGCACGTTTGTTGGCGATACACCCAGCTTATTTGCGGCATCTCGGAGAGAGAGGTTAGGGTTTCGCTTGAAACTACCATCAACTCTCTTTGTAATCTCAGCGGCTTCCGGTTTTCGATTTCCCCCCGATCCAGACTTCCTGGCTGTCGACAAACGTTCCTCAAACACTTTAATTACATTTGTAACGGTTGATTTGGCAACTTTTAGCGCTTTTGCCAGCTTTGCGTGCGAGTAGCTCGGATTTTCGCGATGCGCGAGTAAAATTTTGAAACGCTGCTCTTCTTCCTTGGACGGAATTTTGACAACTGAAGAATGAATTCCAAAATCAAAATAGGAACAACATTTTGCACACACACACACACATCTTCAAAATGAGGGGTGTTCAGGTTTTTTAAATGCAAAATTAAAAGAAATACGTCAAGATGATATTTACCAAATTTTGACCGTATCACCCTTTAGGGTGCCCCAAAATTGCATAATTTCTGGGAATCTGGAGGCTCAACCTCCAAGTGGTAGATTAGGATGTGGAGAACAAACTTTTGTAAGGGGCCGACTATAAAAAAATCATGTTTAGAGGTTCCGCAAGGGCGATCTTTGAAAAAAGTCCTCTTTCAAAATATTTGATGGCAATCGGATGAAAACTCGAATTTTGCGAATCAATTTTGTATGTGGCAATTTCATCGTGGACACCCTTTATGAGGCAAAGTTAAAAAACAAAATTCTGGCAACCTTTCGCTAATCGAATAGGAACAGAAAGACAGACGAAAATTCATTCTTGAATATAGAGATTGTAAATTTTCTGTTCCCCGACAAAGTTTCGCACTTGTAGGTGAATGATAACGGTATTTTTTTTTTTGCGATACTTTTCGCTAAAACTGAGTCAAATTCCACGGCCTCGAAACACCTTACCCTTTTGGCTTAACCCAACGAGGATCCGGATGTGGGTTGACGTGACGAGACCAGAGATCGATTTTCTTGCCACTTTTAATTGTGTTTCTATATGAGAATGGATTATATAACTACACGTTGATAGGAGTTTATCATCTAATTTTAAGCTTAATGCATTAGTGTCGAAAGGGTCAAGTTTTGTTATTTATCTCGTACCGAGCAATAGGTATCAGAAATATGTAGAGCACTGAAAACTCATACCATAAACGTAAAATTTGCAAACGATTCCACCCATCGCTTTTGCCAAAAAAAAAAAACAAACGGGCAAAAATAGACCGGTCAACTTACATAAACACACTAGGAAACTACTCGGTCGCGAGTTAGTGCAATTGCAATATAAACACATGTACTAGGTGGGTAGATAGGTGGCCAAAATTTGCCATTAGATGCATTTTTAGTAGCCCCGATTTGTTTATTAAAGCAAGTAGTGTTGCTCGGCGATTCGATGCGCACTACTAAAAATACCAACCATATGTCTGTCGCCAGCCAGCTCGAATTTTCGTTGGCTTCAACTAACTAACTACCTAAATGTGCTTTGACATTTTATGGGATGGGTGCGCGTGTGCAGGTCTATCGGGAAGATTGGCCTCTGTCTTCATAAATTTCATGAATGAATGAATTATGGCTTTGAAATGGTGAATGTTGTTTGCATTAAAATATCAACTAAAACTCTGTTAGTATTTAAGAATTTTTTTATTTTTTTAAGAACTATTCAAATGGATCACATACTTTCGAAGTTTGATATAAGCCTAACATTTTTTTTCCACATTTTTAAGTTCAACTTTCGGTGAGTTCAAATAATAGATAAATACATTCGATGTTGTGATATCTAAGTTAATTTGCAAATTTAAACTTGGAATGCTCATGTTGCTCATAATATCCGACTATTTTTTTTACACCGATTACAAATTTCTGAGTTAAAGAATTTAATAGAAAAATAAGAGAGGAGCAGGCGTTGACTTGGCGGGGACGGACGCGTTTTTTCCTTTGCCTCGTGAAAATTTGTTCCGATTTGAGAATTTTATAAACTGTGAAGAAAACTGTTATCAAATTATGGTGTAAATGATGCACGAAGGGTGAACTTAGCATAAGCCACGGAAAAGACGATAATCTAATCTCGTTCTAATTCGTGTTCAAAGATGGTTTTCGGAGAAATAAATCGAAAATTGCAGGAGTGCGCTGGGTAGCAGTTATTTAGTGGTATCTCAAGTAAAAAACGAAGGCGTAGCGTTGCAGTTCTTTCTCCCGAATTAAGCAAAATTAATGGTGCTTTTTAACATGGTTAACTCTAACGAATTTTCATGCCAAAATAGCTGGAATGTGTCACATGAAGATATGTTTCGTTCCGTATATGCAGCTAAAATTTCACCCAACTTTTGACAGATCTTACGGGGTTTGCTTAAAGGGAGAAAGAATAACTTTTGGATTCCTCGTCAATAAATTTTTTCGTATTCAACGGTATGGCTGGAAGCACTGCTAATTTAAATATTTTTTCACGATTCGGCGTAAATATGAAATTTATCCGAAGCTTGAAAATAGATTAGTTGAAAGTGATATTTCGATAAGTATGAACACATTGATGTACACAGCGAGATTTGAACATTTTTAACCAGCATACGTGACTGGTATCTTTTCTTTTCGATTCTTCTGCGTGAACTACGAGCGTGCAGAGACATAAAATACTGGACTGCTGTGATTGAAAGAAATTCGAATCTGAAAGCTCATTCCCGGATTATTGAAATGCTAAAATCTTTT
>NC_073691.1:197188754-197214788 GCF_029784155.1 Uranotaenia lowii | reverse complement strand
TCAGAATTCAGATTCAGAATTCAGATTCAGAATTCAGATTCAGAATTCAGATTCAGAATTCAGATTCAGAATTCAGATTCAGAATTCAGATTCAGAATTCAGATTCAGAATTCAGATTCAGAATTCAGATTCAGAATTCAGATTCAGAATTTAGATTCAGAATTCAGATTCAGAATTCAGATTCAGAATTCAGATTCAGAATTCAGATTCAGATTCAGAATTCAGATTCAGAATTCAGATTCAGAATTCAGATTCAGAATTCAGATTCAGAATTCAGATTTAGAATTCAGATTCAGAATTCAGATTCAGAATTCAGATTCAGAATTCAGATTCAGAATTCAGATTCAGAATTCAGATTCAGAATTCAGATTCAGAATTCAGATTCAGAATTCAGATTCAGAATTCAGATTCAGGATTCAGATTCAGAATTCAGATTCAGAATTCAGATTCAGAATTCAGATTCAGAATTCAGATTCAGAATTCAGATTCAGAATTCAGATTCAGAATTCAGATTCAGAATTCAGATTCAGAATTCAGATTCAGAATTCAGATTCAGAATTCAGATTCAGAATTCAGATTCAGAATTCAGATTCAGAATTCAGATTCAGAATTCAGATTCAGAATTCAGATTCAGAATTCAGATTCAGAATTCAGATTCAGAATTCAGATTCAGAATTCAGATTCAGAATTCAGATTCAGAATTCAGATTCAGAATTCAGATTCAGAATTCAGATTCAGAATTCAGATTCAGAATTCAGATTCAGAATTCAGATTCAGAATTTCAGATTCAGAATTCAGATTCAGAATTCAGATTCAGAATTCAGATTCAGATTCAGAATTCAGATTCAGAATTCAGATTCAGATCAGAATTCAGATTCAGAATTCAGATTCAGAATTCAGATTCAGAATTCAGATTCAGAATTCAGATTCAGAATTCAGATTCAGAATTCAGATTCAGAATTCAGATTCAGAATTCAGATTCAGAATTCAGATTCAGAATTCAGATTCAGAATTCAGATTCAGAATTCAGATTCAGAATTCAGATTCAGAATTCAGATTCAGAATTCAGATTCAGAATTCAGATTCAGAATTCAGATTCAGAATTCAGATTCAGAATTCAGATTCAGAATTCAGATTCAGAATTCAGATTCAGAATTCAGATTCAGAATTCAGATTCAGAATTCAGATTCAGAATTCAGATTCAGAATTCAGATTCAGAATTCAGATTCAGAATTCAGATTCAGAATTCAGATTCAGAATTCAGATTCAGAATTCAGATTCAGAATTCAGATTCAGAATTCAGATTCAGAATTCAGATTCAGAATTCAGATTCAGAATTCAGATTCAGAATTCAGATTCAGAATTCAGATTCAGAATTCAGATTCAGAATTCAGATTCAGAATTCAGATTCAGAATTCAGATTCAGAATTCAGATTCAGAATTCAGATTCAGAATTCAGATTCAGAATTCAGATTCAGAATTCAGATTCAGAATTCAGATTCAGAATTCAGATTCAGAATTCAGATTCAGAATTCAGATTCAGAATTCAGATTCAGAATTCAGATTCAGAATTCAGATTCAGAATTCAGATTCAGAATTCAGATTCAGAATTCAGATTCAGAATTCAGATTCAGAATTCAGATTCAGAATTCAGATTCAGAATTCAGATTCAGAATTCAGATTCAGAATTCAGATTCAGAATTCAGATTCAGAATTCAGATTCAGAATTCAGATTCAGAATTCAGATTCAGAATTCAGATTCAGAATTCAGATTCAGAATTCAGATTCAGAATTCAGATTCAGAATTCAGATTCAGAATTCAGATTCAGAATTCAGATTCAGAATTCAGATTCAGAATTCAGATTCAGAATTCAGATTCAGAATTCAGATTCAGAATTCAGATTCAGAATTCAGATTCAGAATTCAGATTCAGAATTCAGATTCAGAATTCAGATTCAGAATTCAGATTCAGAATTCAGATTCAGAATTCAGATTCAGAATTCAGATTCAGAATTCAGATTCAGAATTCAGATTCAGAATTCAGATTCAGAATTCAGATTCAGAATTCAGATTCAGAATTCAGATTCAGAATTCAGATTCAGATTCAGAATTCAGATTCAGAATTCAGATTCAGAATTCAGATTCAGAATTCAGATTCAGAATTCAGATTCAGAATTCAGATTCAGAATTCAGATTCAGAATTCAGATTCAGAATTCAGATTCAGGATTCAGATTCAGAATTCAGATTCAGAATTCAGATTCAGAATTCAGATTCAGAATTCAGATTCAGAATTCAGATTCAGAATTCAGATTCAGAATTCAGATTCAGAATTCAGATTCAGAATTCAGATTCAGAATTCAGATTCAGAATTCAGATTCAGAATTCAGATTCAGAATTCAGATTCAGAATTCAGATTCAGAATTCAGATTCAGAATTCAGAATTCAGATTCAGAATTCAGATTCAGAATTCAGATTCAGAATTCAGATTCAGAATTCAGATTCAGAAATCAGAGTTCAGATTCAGAATTCAGATTCAGAAATCAGAGTTCAGATTCACAATTCAGACTCAGAATTCAGATACAGATTCGGAAATCAGAATTAAGATTCACAATTCAGATTCAGAATTTAGATTCAGAATTCAGATTCAGAATCCAGATTCGAAATTCAGATTCATTATTTAGATTCAGAATTAAGATCCAGAATTAAGATTCCGAATTCAGATTCAGAAATCAGGTTCAGAATATCCCTCCTGATTATGAAGGAAGGGGGTATCTTAAATTTGATATTTGTTAGGGATTCATCGACTTTGAAAGACATGAAACAGGAAAGAACACATGAGTTCAACTTTTATGAGTCACTTCTTCAATTTAATAAATAAGTAAAATCAAAAACTGGAACGTTTTTTCTTCCTGGAATCTCAACTGGTGTTCAATTTTTCGTCCCCGACGTACACGATTTCAAGTCCATTGCTCGTTACGCCGCTCGAAATCCTCCGACCATCCCTCGATGGCGTTCTGCTGCTGCTGCTCGTAGCTTCCGCTGCCGGATGGATCATCCGCGCAGCAAATCACCGGATCGCGCACCTCGAAGTAGCAAACGCTCTGCAGAATGTTAAACGATCTTTGGCGCACCTGCCACTTGAAGTTGTCACAGTCGCCGATCCGCCGACAGGTTCCGGTTTGGCTCTGCTGGGATCGATCCAGCCGGCACGCATCACCGATCGCTTTCTCGTTCAGCACCGGAAAGACAAAGTCTCTATTTTCGCCATTCACGTTGGCGCTAAAAAATACCTCTAGCACCGACACCGTAACGAATAAAAACAATGCTAAACTATGCATGGCGGCACCGCGATTCGGCTGCGTCATCATGGTCATCTACCTGACTGGATGATTGACTACTGAGTCTTCTTGTCCGCTCGAATGGTGAAAACAAACTGCGCAGGAACGCGATCGTCTGCCCGGTCGAGACTGACCCACGCACTATCGGTTGCGATCATCCGTGATGGTCTACCGTTGTGGGGTGGCGGTTTGTACCCTCGATCAAAATTCTGATTGATTTTTAGCATTTAACTAGAATTATAACCGATTCAACTTCAAATTGTTTGCAGTTCTGAATAAAACTCTGCGCGTTAGGGTAGCAACAGCGGAAAGGGTCACTTCAAAATTCAAAAACAGACCGTATACCTTTTGTTGATTGACTCCGCTCACTGTCGAGTCGAGCGAAATGTCGTATTACGGTAGTCGAGTGAAACAGCTGAGTCACGAACCTTCAAGCAGTCGACTCAGTCGAGCTACTCGACTGAAATTCGACTCGGCTAGACTACTGTTGTAATACCAAAATGGCTCACTCGAGTAAAATGACTCGTAACTCGACTTATGTTTTAAAGCCCTAATTTTTTTCGTTTTCTTAAGATTGTGGTGTAATTTGTCAATGAAGTTATTTTTTGTCCATTAATTTGATTATTATATTATTTTTCGGACTACCCTAGCCCTAAAAAGACGATTTTTGACCTGAAAAAAATATTTAAAAAAAACATTTTGTTCTCATATTTTCTATAAGGATTTAAAAAAAACTTTTAGCTGATATAATGTCTTTAATATACTTAAAACTTGTCAATTAGATTATTTCTCTTTTTGTTTCGGTACCTTCTACTCGGTATACAAATAATAATTTTTTCTCTCCCCTTTACGGTTAGTTAGAAAAAAACGAGTTTTCACCCGTTTGAGTAAGGCGCTTGATGAGGTTGCGGAATTCCCCTCTGGCCAGTCTAATAACGACTGGAAATGCCAAATCGTCCCATCCCATCCCGCTTGGCTCTGCAGTTCGTGTTATAAGCTTACAGCTGATTGGCTTCCGAAACCAACACTTTTCGGAAATTCTCTTTCTTTCTCTCTCTCTGTTGGTCTACTAAAAGCGCTAAAAGCGTCGTCTTCTTCAACTCAATTAAACTTATCGCTCCGTCCGTAACGAATGGGAAATACCCTAAGCTTCCTTAATCGCGACGTTTCTTGCAAATTTGAGGCGTTTTTTTTTCTTCTTTTCTCTACCCTACACTACACATCTACCCTATGACTAAACATTCTCCTTCCATCGGAAGGTAGCCTAGGACGAGCCCCCCCAAACGATTCGCTCGATCCAGGGCAGGTAGACGGGCACTTTGGTGTAGATCGAGGGCACCTGGGTGCCGCAGAAGCTTCCGTACGAGGTTACCCCCACGATGTAGAACACGCAGTCGTTGTCCACGCCGCGAACCTGCAGCGGCCCACCGGAATCGCCCTGGCAGGTGTCGCCCTTGCCGCCCGGATCGCCCACGCACAGCTGGCTGTCCACCACCTGTTTGTAGTTCTTCTCGCACTCCGCCTGCTCGAAGCGGGACAGCACCACCTTCAGCAGCCTGTTCGTGTTGTCGCCGACTGTAAGGGGGAAATGGAAAAGAAATTTTAAGGTTATGACATGGTTGTAGAGTATAAGGCAAAGAAAGATAATTAAAAGAAAATTTATGAAAATGTAACTTGCGCATTTGGCACGGTGCAACAGTCAGGTAAAAGTAAATGCAGAAGTGTTGGTAAGATTTGCAGAACGGTAGGTAGAAACTGTATATACACACCCCAGCAAACATGAAATCGCATTAAAAATGATAACTCAAGTCATAAAAAACGTTACTGCGAATCGTAATTCCAGCTAACGCAAGTAAAAGGTCGTAAAAATTGTTACTCGAAGTCGTACTAAATGGTTTAAATCGGATATGATAAAAAGTCCGCCATGTTTGCAGATTTTGAAGACGATTTCGTTCCTTTGCTTTCTCCCGCGTGGGTCAAGTGAGAGAACAGCTTTGTTTTTCTCTCTGCGACCAGCAGTGCAACCAGATTGTTAAAAATCTGATGGTGTATTTGCAAGAATTGCCCAATGACAGAGGCAGCAAATATTGTCGCTGGCAACGGTTCGCATGCGTTGAGAGAAAAAAAAATTGGTGCTCTCTTGCATTTTTTCAGTATGTATGAATATGGTGTTCTATATCGTCCAAATCGTATAATCTTATCGCTTTAGCCAGAAGTTGAAAATATGTATGTATATTGCCTCCACTTTGGTAGGTAAATGCTGTTTTTTCGAGTTTCATACGATCTTTCTATAATGTATATGAAACGTATAACAAAGTTGTTGAGAAATATACCTACAAAAATGTTTGCTGGGACACGTCTTCGCTTTCGGGTTTCGTTTATGTGAGAACGAGAGAGAAAAAAAACGATGATGAATTCCGCACGAGCGAAAAAGAGAAAAATGTAGCTTAACGAAGTCGGAAAGGCTCCATCATCCAGTCAGTTTTAGAAACGAATTTTGACACAGAAGGTTGTGCAGCTAAACACGGAAAACGTCCAGTCACGACAATGGTGTCGGCTTAATCCGTTCACACACCCCCCTCCTATCCAAAAAAAAAAAGTAATTTAATATAATTAAAGAGAAACTGTTTTGCACTCGTTTCTTTTTATTAAGTTTAAAAAATATTGCAAATTAATAAAAAGTTTGTTTTTGTTTTAGGAAACTCGTCTATTTGGCTTCTGCAATGCATCCTATCAAAAGACTGATGTGAAGTAGGTACAAACAACTTGCGCTACAATGCGTGGCCGATGCTTTCATATCTCATTTCCACCTCTCTTTCAATTTCCGTTGAACGAAATCACCCTAAAAACTTCGATGAAATAAAATCTCTATTTGATCATTCATTATTCATCATTCATCATTGATTATTCAAAAAATTGCGAACTATAGACTGACCTCAAACTCGACATACACTTTTTCATATTTTTCCAACCCAACGCACTTGAAATTTCAAACTATTTGTTCGGGCTGTTCTTTAGACTCCCTCATTGTTTCGTATTATTTCGAACTGTCTCCTCGACCAACTTGATTATTAATTATCGGTACGTTTAGGCTGTCCTCTCAACTCACCTATAAATTTCAAGCTGTCCTCTCAGCTCGCTTGAAATTTCTATTCGTACTTTTAGGCTGTCCCCTCAACTCGTTTGAAATTTCTATTGGTACTTTCAGGCTGTCCTCTCAACTCGCCTGTCAATTTCAAGTTGTCCTTTCAACTCGCCTTTCAATTTCAAGCTGCCTCTCAACTCGCTTGAAATTTCTATCGATACTTCCAGGCTGTCCTCTCAACTCGGCTTTCAATTTCAAGATGTCCTCTCAACTCGCTTGAAATTTCTAACGGTATTTTCAGGCTGTCCTCTCAACTCACCTGTAAATTTCAAGTTGTCCTTTCAACTCGCTTTTCAATTTCAAGCTGCCTCTCATCTCGCTTGAAATTTCTATCGATACTTTAAGGCTGTCCTCTCAACTCGGCTTTCAATTTCAAGCTGTCCTCTCAACTCGCTTGAAATTTCTATTGGTACTTTTAGGCTGCTTCTCAACTCGCCTGTCAATTTCAAGCTTTCCTCTAAAGTCGGCTTTCAATTTCAAGATGTCCTCTCAACTCGCTTGAAATTTCTATTGGTACTTTCAGGCTGTCCTCTCAACTCGCCTGTCAATTTCAAGTTGCCCTCTCAACTCGCCTTTCAATTTCAAGCTGCCTCTCAACTCGCTTGAAATTTCTATGGATACTTTCAGGCTGTCCTCTCAACTCGGCTTACAATTTCAAGATGTCCTCTCAACTCGCTTGAAATTTTTATCGATAATTTCAAACTGTTCTCTAAACTCTCCTGTCAATTTCAAGCTGTCCTCTCCACTCGTTTGAAATTTCTATTGGTACTTTCAGGCTGTCTTCTCAACTCGCCTGTTAATTTCAAGCTGTCCTCTCAGCTCGGCTTTCAATTTCAAGATGTCCTCTCAACTCGTTTGAAATTTCTATCGGTATTTTCAGGCTGTCTTCTCAACTCGCCTGTCAATTTCAAGTTGTCCTTTCAACTCGCTTTTCAATTTCAAGCTGCCTCTCATTTCGCTTGAAATTTCTATCGATACTTTAAGGCTGTCCTCTCAACTCGCCTGTCAAATTTAAGTTGTCCTTTCAACTCGCCTTTCAATTTCAAGCTACCTCTCAACTCGCTTGAAATTTCTATCGATACTTTCAGGCTGTCCTCTTAACTCGCCTATAAATTTCAAGCTGTCTTCTAAACACTTTTTAATTCTTATCGGTACTTTCAGGTTGTCCTCTCAAATTGCTTGATATTTCTATTGGTATTTTAAGGCTGTCCTCTCAACTTGCTTGTCAATTTCAAGCTGTCCTCTCAACTCGCCTTTCAATTTCAAGCTGTCTTCTCAATTCGCCAGTCAATTTCAAGCTGTCCTCTCAACTCGGCTTTCAATTTCAAGATGTCCTCTAAACTCGCTTGAAATGTCTATTGGTTATTTCAGGCTGTCCTCTCAACTCGCCTGTCCATTTTAAGTTGTCCTTTCAACTCGCCTTTCAATTTCAAGCTGCCTCACAATTCACTTGAAATTTCTATCGAAACTTTCAGGCTGTCCTCTCAACTCGCCTGTTAATTTCAAGCTACCTCTCAACTCGCTTGAAATTTTTATCGATACTTTCAGGCTGTCCTCTCAACTCGCCTGTCAATTTAAAGTTGTTTTTTTCAACTCGTCTTTCAATTTGAAGATGTCCTCTCAACTCGCTTGAAATTTCTATCAGTACTTTCAGGCTGTTCTTTAAACTCGCCTTTAAATTTCAAGATATCCTCTCAACTCGTTTGAAATTCTTATCGGTACTTTCAGGCTATCCTCTCAACTTGCTTGAAATTTCTATTGGTACTTTCAGGCTGTCCTCTCAACTCGCCTTTCAATTTCAAGCTGCCTCTCAACTCACTTGAAATTTCTATCGGTACTTTCAGGCTGTCCTCTCAACTCGTCTTCAATTTCAAGCTGTCCTATCAACTCGCTTGAAATTTTTATCGATACTTTCAGGATGTTCTCTAAACTCGCCTTTCAATTTCAAGCTGTCCTCTCAATTTGCTTGAAATTTCTATCGGTACTTTCAGGCTGTCTTCTCAACTCGCATGTCAATTTCAAGCTGCCTTCTCAACTCTCTTGAAATTTCTATTGGTACCTTTATGTCATTTTTGGGTTAATTTTTGTGTATTTTTTTTTTTTGTTTTTCCTGTGTTGCTTTTATGCTGTTTTGTGCAAGTTTGTGAATTTTGTTTTCTTTCTGTGTGATTTTTGTCTTTTCTTTTTTTTTCAATTTTTGCCTTTTTGTTTCAATAAATGTTATGAAAATTAGATGAAGTTTCGCAAAAATGAGCAGAAACCGTCGGCTTTGGATAAAGCCGAAGATTAGACCGATTTTGTAGTTGAAATTTACAATTGTTACTTACAATTTGCATCAGCCCCGTAACCGGTGGCCAGAAAGCTGCGCTCCGGAATCTGCTCCGACTGGTACAAACAGGCTGGCCTCACATGGGACGTGAATTTCACCGGCCTTTTGAGCCGTATCAGGGCGATGTCGTTATGTTTGGTTCGCACTTTCCGATCCGGATGGTTGATAAATTCATCGATTTCGACCTCTTGCGGAAAAGATCCATCCTCGTCGCTCACCAGGTTGGTGTCCCCGAGGCGAACCGAAACGGCGTCCGACGGACAGTGGGCAGCCGTTAGCACGTACTGGTCACTGATCAACGATCCCCCGCATCGATACTCGACCTGGCGCTTATCGCTGTTCCAATATCCGATGGCGGCCATGTGCGGGAATTCCATCGGTTTCGTAGCTTCTCCGCCCAGGATCAGATTGTTATCGGTGGCACAGGAGCGCGATTTCGATTTGATGACATCGCCGTCCGGCTTCAGGGAGCTCAGATACAAGGTAGGGGTTGCCAATCGAGAATATTCCAGACATTCTGCAAAAAAAAGATTGAGAAAATGAACCGGGTAAAGACACCCACAAGTCACAAGATTAAGCGGCGACTCACTTCTAGCGCTCACGGATAACCGGGCGTCCTGGGCCAGCAAGTTTTGCGCCTGCACCCGATAGTCCTTGGGGCAGCACACAATCGCTTCCTGGGAGTTCTGGGTGCAGATGCGGATCCGGCTACCGGCTTGGTCCAAAACCCGCCGACAAGCACTGTACGGGGCACAAACGCCGGTCACGCCCTTCTGCAGCGGACAGGGATCACCCTCTGGATCGGAAATTTTGAGAAATTAATACACTATTTTAATATGATATTTTATATTAATACTTTTATATGTATGTAACGGAAGTTGGTAATCGATGAGAATACAAATTATAACAAAAACCAAAAAAAAAACAAGTTTTACCTCGCCCTTAAATATCTTAATCGGAGTTGAATTTCTGTAGTTTTTAGTCTAAATTTATCACGTTGCAATGTAAATAAATTAGAGCAGATATCTTTAGATTAAATGTAACATTACGAACATTCGGAAAGGTACACATCGCAGGAAAAAAAAAACTATATTTACGTAAACCGCATAAGGGCCAAACAAAACACATCAGAGCGGATTTTCTCCCTATTCGTTTGAGGCTTTCAACAAATGTATGTATGTTATTTTCGAGGTACGAAATTATTTCTAAACTTTCACACAGCGCTCCCGGACACTCGTCACAATTTTCGCTTCCCCTAACAATCCTAGTCTTTCACACGAGAATAAAATTTTAATTCAATGTGTAAACACTCCGTTTCTGCAGCTACCGGTTTGCATTTTTTTTTATAAAATAACACTTAGTTTCCGGTAGACACTTCTGCACTTCCTTCCTGCTTTCACTTTAAGCCATTTCTAGTTAATTCTCGACTGTTTTGCGTACTGAAATTAATAATTTTTAAAATTTTCGCGAACAGAAAGAAAAACGCGTGCGATTATCAAAAGTCATCGCCTACTTCCCATATTCATTTTAAGTCATTTGGCATCAACGTTAAAAGTGCGATTATTCCAACTTTCTTTGGTCCCCCTTGGGTTGTTTTTGATGGTCAAACAAAACAAAACTTTGTGGTTGGTTTGTGAAATTCTACATGACCCATATGGACGCCACCCTAATATACATAATATCAACGGACCTTGTGGGAACTGATCTTGAGATTCTTGAGATTTATGTTAAGATTAGCCACATCCAAGCGAACTACCGCGCTCATAATTAAAGATTTTTTTTTTTTGATAAAATGTAATTCTGCTCAATACTAACATTCAGTTTAGTTCCGGCAAGGGCTTATTATGTACCGTGCCTCTGCAATCGGAAAAACAAACTTTAGGAAAAATTATCACATTCGTACCAAGTTGATAAGTATTTTTTTTCTTTCTAGGCTCATGCCACACTGCTTTCAGTGAAGATGAAATCATTGAGCTTCGGTCTTCCCGTTACAATCGTCGAGTTATGATTCATCCCCGTAGTTGAGAATACCAATTGAAATTGTCGCAAACAGAGTTCGTTCGATGTTTGATTTTGCGATACTGATTTTTGTCGAAATTTAACAATTTTGTACGAGGATTAGGGAAACCTTTTACAAGTCCAAATCATAGTTAATAGTCAATTGATCATGGTCTATTAACTTAAACAAGGCATTCCGAAGTTCACATTTGGCTGCGAATAGGTTTTACGGGATTTCCAGGAACCAATGTAACGCAAAAGTTACTCAGAAACTTCCATCGCCTTCTGAAGGGCTAAAGGATTAAAAATGGAACTTCTATGCGACATCTTTTTAAAGGCAATCATGGATCCCGGCTATTCGGATATCAGTTGCACCCAGTCGAGTGTACGGTGTGTTCTTTTTTGAGAAAAAGTTGAGAACCTTCTATGCTTTTTCAATAAAATTCTGATAATTAATTTTGAAATTTTTTATTTAGTACATCGAAAAACCTTTAAAAACAAAACCAAATGCCATCGTCTTTCCTTTTTCAATAAAATCTCTCTCTCATGACTTTAAACATTTTTTTATTAAATCTGTAAAGAAAAATGATATTCAAATCAAGGAAATATAACTATATAGACCGGCAATCTAGCAATCTGTCATCTGGCTGTCAAAGCAATCTGTCAACCGATTTATTTTTCGGTGCGTAGAAGGTTTTAGATCATAGCTGGCCAAGATTTTCACCATTCATTTCGAAGCTAGCGGATAGAAGAAATTGAATTTATTAACCGCAGCGCAACTTCAACAACCCAAGCAACCGAAAGTCCCATAAAACACCCAAGCAACCAGAATTCCCTTCAAAAGGTTCCATAGAAGCTTAATCAGCTCTCGTTTGTGTCTGAAGAGAATGCTGATCAGCCCAAAATTGAAGTTCCTTAAGCTACTTTCAAGTTCGTTTAGGTGGCTGTAGAGAACGCTATTTAGCTTCTAAGAGAATGTGAAGAAACTTCTACGCGCCGAAAAAAAATCCGATTGACAGATTGCTCTGACAACCACATGTCAGATTGCTAGGTTGCCGGTCTATCATGGTCTATCTCACTGATTTTTATTATATTGTTTTGATTACAAAAGCTGCTAACACGCTCAGAGAATTGAACCGCTGCTCACTAGGTTGCAATGAAACTCACCAGCCTCTCGACCAATCCAGCAATAGCTATTTGCCACTGTAATGATTAATATTAAACTTAATGTCATTTGAGATGATTGAGTGGGTTGGTCAATAGAAGGTACCTTATTTCGTTCAAAGGACTTTCAGTACACAATATGAATCATAACAAAAATTCGCATCATCAAAAATTTATTCGAATATCTTAAATAACATTTATAAGAAAAATTCGAAAAAATCTTGAATTCCATTTGTAAATATCCGTACAGATATAAACAAAACAAATACCATGACAAGCAATTGACAGACATTTTTGACATGTCGCTTAGAATTCCCATATAGGTTCTTTAAAACACCTTCAAGTATCCTCATGGTGCGCTTTAGAATGTTACGCGAACGTAGACCTTCTTGAAAAACATTTTTGACATGTCGCTTAGTTTTCCCATATAGGTTCTTTTAAACACTTTCAAATATCTTAATGGTTCGTTTTGGAATGTTACGCGAACGTTATCGACCTTCTTGAAAGAAGTTCTATTAAAAGCGCTTAGAAGTTCCGTTATCGTTAGTTTAACTTTTCAAAGGGCGATGGAAGTTCCTGAGCAACTTTTACGCGACAATAGTCACCTGAAGTTCCCGTAAAACATTTTTTCAGCCAAATGTGAACTTCGGAGTTCCATCTTTAAGTAAAAACGCGACTTTTGATTGCTTGGGCAGGTACAAAAACGCTTACTCAGGCCCATTATTGATATGAAGTACGTTCTTTGCAGCTCAAAATTTAAGTTCTTCTTGATACTTTCAAGTTTTAAAACAAGTCTAAGCCAGCTTCCAGTGGCCTTTTAATTCAGCTTCCAGAAAATCGCAAAATGAGCAAAAAACCACAAGACCACGCGTAGATGTTGTTCTAACTGAAACTAAAACTAGAAGTGGTGATTTGATTTTGAAAGCACACCAATGCATTTTTTGAGACATACCAAATCCCGTTTTGAGCACTTTTGTGCCCTTAAGGTGACTTAAGTCCCGTATAACGTACGTATAAATCACTTTTGCAACTTTCAAGTTCGTTAATGAGTACATGTAGATCACTCATGGGAATTGGGCAAAACAAGTCACATACATACAGCGTACATATTGATCACTTTTGCAACTTTCAAGTTCATTAATGAGTACATAATGTTCACTGAAGGGAGTTGATGGGCAGTTGATTCTCTTTGTCAGCCAATATGAAACTTTCAATGCCTTCATTCAAGTAAATGTGTGACTTTTGGTTGCTTGGGCTGCGCACTCATGACTGCGAGATTTGTGCAAACTCGTACATTTGTGCGACCTGTCAAATCAGAGTAAAATCTGTCGGAGTTCTTCACGCCAACCGCTTTTCAGCCAACCTTTGTACGGATAACTGCGACTGCATAACATTGCACGAAATCCAATTTTCAATGAAAGGGATAATATTTACGAAAATTGTGCATGCCTCTGGGCTCTTTATGTAAATTGAAAGAAAGAAACGTTTGCACAAATTCGAGGGTTTTCAATTGTCAAAATTGATTGGGCCGCGGGCCGTAAGGTTTTTGAATCCCAAAGATGCCGGATTAAAAAGCATCTTTTCAGCCACTGAAATGAACTTCAAAGTTCGTGTGATTCGTATCAACTTCTTTTGATAAATTGTGCATTTTTAAGTATTTTTTTAAAGGTATTACTTTTGACACATTACCATCCTAATGGCATACGTTTCGATTTTTTTTAAATGTTATAACATAAAATGGCACGCAGTTTTTGAAAACAACAATAAATCAACCGCATTTATCATATAAACGAACGCCTTTTCTAAACTCCTTTATCAAATCGAAGAATACATTTGCTAAAACAGAAACTTAAATTTGGATAGCTGCAGGCTTAAGTTATGATCATTCGAAAAGATTCGTGTCAACTCAAGGCACAGAAAAAAATTTATTCGAACAAAACATGTTTGCTGAAATATTTTCGATATTTTTCGTCCAACACTTTTAGTCGGTGTGACGGTGACAGATATGAGCAACAACTCACGAAACCCACTCCAAACCTGTCTGGAGACCTTCAGTGAAGAGTTGAAGATGAATCGTAGTTTTTTATTCTTGGTTCTACTATCCCATTAAGAGCATAAGTGACTCAAGACACTAAGCACAGCATGCTCACAACAAACGGTTTCTTTGTCCAACTCATCGATCTTTTCCATTTGACCCGGTTCGGATGATCAATCAAGGCAGAGGGTTTTCCCCGTCGCAATCAAAAGGAAGAAATGATAGGTAACTCGGCTGATCGCGCATCGCAAAAAAAGTTAGCTCACCTTCGGCAGCACGTGCACCTTGAAGGTCCAGCAGCGCAATGACGATGATCGTTAGGAAGATCATCGCTCGTATCGTCCGGCGTAACTTCCAGATCACGAAACGTAACGCGCGCGCCCTGATCTCTCCCACGCAAATAAACAAATCCTGATAGTCGTCACAACAATTTGTAAACACAAACAACGACCAATGGCAACGAATCGATCAACTGACGCCGTGCCAATTTGACGTTTGACCACAATAAAAAAAACTAGACTCGATCGACCAATCTACGAAGTGAGTCCAATAACTAGAGGCTGGACGACGGACGGACGGTACAATACCGGACCGGCGACGGACTCGGCAAAAACTCCCTGCGGCAACGACGATTCGATCGTAACTGGAACCGAGTCGAAAAGCCGGTTCCAACAAATCAAGCTGAGCTGCCATCGTCTGCCACCACACTGCCACCGAATGGCGGCGCAGGAATTACCAAACGATCGTACGTCTTCGCTAGCGGGATTCCGCGCGAATTTATCGAAATTCGATTCTACAAAGTCCCATCTATGGAAGCTGTACTGTTGCCACTGCATTCTCTCTTCTGGACGGATCCTCTTGCTTGGAAGAATGATCTGACTCTGACTCTGGCGGCATGAGGAGCTTTTTCGGTTTCGTTGGAAATTCGATCGTTTGGTGGTTTACACGATCAATTAGCGAATTGGTGATGTGATCCCGCTTGCTCGTCGCGTTGTCGTAACATTTCCCTTGGTGGTATCACTTTTGACCAGTGTTGCCAGATTTCTGGCACTAACTGTGTAAGTTTTTGAAGAATTTTCAACTTCAATTTTTTCTCAGTGTTTTACGTTTACGTCTTGATGATAAACTCTTAGATTTATTAAACAGCTTTGGTAAAATTTTCAATTTTTACAATTACTTATAACAAGGCCTAGTATGGCACCACTTTACTAAACAGCTTTATAGAATTCCAAAAAAAAAGAGAATCCAAAAGCCGCAACGTGGTTGAATTCAGCACAGCTCCTCGATAGTTTTGTTTTTCGTGGTCAACAACACACCTCAAAACGAATAATCCAGCAACAGGATTCTACTTCTCTTTTGTTGTCAACTCGTTTTGTAAAAAGCTAAACGAACCGAACAAACGATCGGCGTAAATAATTTACATAAATGAAAACTGACACCGACTGACGTTTTGTTTTGATCCTCGAAACAGAGTGCGATCTCGAAACACAAAAGACTTTTACGAATTTACATTCCAGGTCATTGCTGTTTGAGTAAATATCTTAATTTGGATATTTTTTTCCAGATTCAGATCTCAATTTCAGATTTAAAATATTGATTTCAAATCCAGATTTCATATTCAGAAAAAGGAATTGGATTTCAGATTCAGATTTCAGATTCAGATTTCAGATTCAGATTTCAGATTCAGATTTCAGATTCAGATTTCAGATTCAGATTTCAGATTCAGATTTCAGATTCAGATTTCAGATTCAGATTTCAGATTCAGATTTCAGATTCAGATTTCAGATTCAGATTTCAGATTCAGATTTCAGATTCAGATTTCAGATTCAGATTTCAGATTCAGATTTCAGATTCAGATTTCAGATTCAGATTTCAGATTCAGATTTCAGATTCAGATTTCAGATTCAGATTTCAGATTCAGATTTCAGATTCAGATTTCAGATTCAGAGTTCAGATTCAGATTTCAGATTCAGATTTCAGATTCAGGTTTTAGATTCAGATTTCAGATTCAGATTTCAGATTTCAGATTCAGATTTCAGATTCAGATTTCAGATTCAGATTTCAGATTTCAGATTCAGATTTCAGATTCAGATTTCAGATTCAGATTTCAGATTCAGATTTCAGATTCAGATTTCAGATTCAGATTTCAGATTCAGATTTCAGATTCAGATTTCAGATTCAGATTTCAGATTCAGATTCAGATTTCAGATTCAGATTTCATTTTCAGATTTCAGATTCAGATTTCAGATTCAGATTTCAGATTCAGATTTCAGATTCAGATTTCAGATTCAGATTTCAGATTCAGATTTCAGATTCAGATTTCAGATTCAGATTTCAGATTCAGATTTCAGATTCAGATTTCAGATTCAGATTTCAGATTCAGATTTCAGATTCAGATTTCAGATTCAGATTTCAGATTCAGATTTCAGATTTCAGATTCAGATTTCAGATTCAGATTTCAGATTCAGATTTCAGATTTCAGATTCAGATTTCAGATTCAGATTTCAGATTCAGATTTCAGATTCAGATTTCAGATTCAGATTTCAGATTCAGATTTCAGATTCAGATTTCAGATTCAGATTTCAGATTCAGATTTCAGATTCAGATTTCAGATTCAGATTTCAGATTCAGATTTCAGATTCAGATTTCAGATTCAGATTTCAGATTCAGATTTCAGATTCAGATTTCAGATTCAGATTTCAGATTCAGGTTTTAGATTCAGATTTCAGATTCAGATTTCAGATTCAGATTTCAGATTCAGATTTCAGATTCAGATTTCAGATTCAGATTTCAGATTCAGATTTCAGATTCAGATTTCAGATTCAGATTTCAGATTCAGATTTCAGATTCAGATTTCAGATTCAGATTTCAGATTCAGATTTCAGATTCAGATTTCAGATTCAGATTTCAGATTCAGATTTCAGATTCAGATTTCAGATTCAGATTTCAGATTCAGATTTCAGATTCAGATTTCAGATTCAGATTTCAGATTCAGATTTCAGATTCAGATTTCAGATTCAGATTTCAGATTCAGATTTCAGATTCAGATTTCAGATTCAGATTTCAGATTCAGATTTCAGATTCAGATTTCAGATTCAGATTTCAGATTCAGATTTCAGATTCAGATTTCAGATTCAGATTTCAGATTCAGATTTCAGATTCAGATTTCAGATTCAGATTTCAGATTCAGATTCAGATTTCAGATTCAGATTTCAGATTCAGATTTCAGATTCAGATTTCAGATTCAGATTTCAGATTCAGATTTCAGATTTCAGATTCAGATTTCAGATTCAGATTTCAGATTCAGATTTCAGATTCAGATTTCAGATTCAGATTTCAGATTCAGATTTCAGATTCAGATTTCAGATTCAGATTTCAGATTTCAGATTTCAGATTCAGATTTCAGATTCAGATTTCAGATTCAGATTTCAGATTCCGATTTCTGATTCAGATTTCAGATTCAGATTTCAGATTCAGATTTCAGATTCAGATACCGTGCGTGTGGGTCTTAACAAGATGTGCTTACTACTTTAGCTCGTCGTTGTTAGCTATCGCTGACGCAACGAATCGTTTCTGAATGCACTCATTGATGAATGAGTGCAGCAGTCACTTTGACCATTTGACAGCCACAGTAATCGACGAAGAGTGAATTCGTAGTTTTCACTGGAATTGTTGCCAGTTGAACAAGTTGGAAATCATTAGATAAGTGTTGCCAATATGACCGATGGATAATCCAATATATCAATCACTATAGTAACCTGACCTTTTTATAAGACTATAAATATGAATATATCAGTTTTCCAATACAAATAGTATTGCGTTTGATTTCGTATTGGTTTTAGGTCCTAAAAGCTGCGGTGTTCTCTACATTACTTCAATTCTTTTTCTGGAATGAAGCTCGAAGAGTCGAATTAAAGTCGAAAGTTGGATTTACAAAGTTTGATCAGACAAGGCTTAACTGCTTTTGTGTAAATTCTTATTGTTCCTGAGAGTTTTTTTTTACGGAAGATTTTTGACCCGCCACTAAAAATGTTCCATGGATTTGAAATTTGAGGCACTTTGAGGCGTTGAGGGATATTTTACAATGGTCATTCTCATACAAAATGAGCGATTTTCGCGAGTTCAACATCGAATTGGAAGCAGCTATCAAGTGGCTGACCCAGTTTTTCTACGAAAAGTCATCTTATAGGATGGTCAAATAATCAAATTGGAACATCGTTGAGTTGAGAAACTCAACGCAGGTATCTTTCAGGATCCGATGGAGACTTCGATGATTTGCACCATGGCAAGTGTCGCCACTGCAGCGTCTCCAAACATATCGTCATCGAGGTTCTTTTCCTTCCACCTCATTAAATTATAAACAAGTTTGCCTTTATTCAATGATAAGAATAACAACATCTCGAATCTCTTCATCCAGATCACACGGTGATCACCAGTCGGCCCATTCATCTTTGTTGGACCATTCGCCGGGCCAAACCTTCTCCACGATCCAGTCCAGATAGCGGGAAACCCGGGTATAGAGACCGTACTCAGCCGATCCGCAAATCTTCCCGAACGACACTACCCCGATGACATGGTACCGACATTTAGCTTCCTCGAACGCCTGCAGGGGTCCACCACTATCGCCCTGGCACGCGTCCAGATTGCCATCCAAGGATCCGGCGCAAATTTGTCGCTGAATCAAGCGATGCCGGCCAGGTCCGTTGTACATTTTCGAGCACTGGCGCCGATCGGTCGGAACGTCCAACGAAACTTTGTTCAGCTGCCGTGAGCCTTGCGAACCTGGACCTTTTGATATGTGACGTTTGAGTTGAACTTTAGAGTCGGTTTTTTTTCTTAAATTATAATTGACTTACTGGTTCTGCCCCACCCAGTGACGGTAGCCCGTTGAATCTGCTCGGTCCTTTCCGTAGCCAAACAGGCCGGTCTCACATGCAACGTTACCGTGACATTTCGCTTCAAACGAAGCAAAGCGATGTCGTTGTACGTAGTGACCGGGGAGTACTCCTCGTGGGTGAAATTTTCTGCGATAAAAAAGGTTTGTGCATCGGGATCGTCGAGATCGGCCACCCCAATCCGTACCATATGGAGATTGCTGTAGATTAAGGAAAAATAAACTTTCGAACCTCGGTAAAAGCAACCAAACAATCGCAATAACAAACTCGTTAATACAATGTGCCGCCGTGAGTATGAACTGCTCGCTTATCAGTGTTCCACCGCACAGAAATTCGAAGTTGCTCGCCCCTCTCGGAATGAAGCCGCGAATCAGATACCCGAGTGCTGCCATGTGAGGGAATTCATTCTTGGAAGCAGCCATTCCGCCCACAACAAACGGGTTTTGCAACGGACACTTGAGCGCGTACACGTATCGTATTGGCGAATCGCGATCCAGGGTCATCACCGGATACGGTGTCGATACCAAGTTCACGTACTGATTGCATTCTACGAAGTGTTCAAGAAAAAGCACAATCGGATTATTCTGGAGGTCATCAGAAAAGAATACCTACGATGGCTTACGATACGGGCAGCTATGTCTAAATCGCTAGCGCCAGTAACGATCTGCAACACTGTCAACACCTGGGCAGTCGCGAACAGTAGGCGTATTTTCGATTCCATCGTATTCGGTCTTGATCACAAAGCCTACTGAGCAATCGATTGCCACTATGTAGCTAGATTGAAGCCAGGATTAAGTACGTTGAAGCAAGTCCTTATCAGTGACGACGACAGCTCGTCTCTCAGAGATTACTGAGAAAATTCATGTTTTCGTTACTGCATCTGCAATTTTGCATCTTTTTTGCCTATCTTCATTTGAAATAGGTAGAGGTTTGTAACCTATCCCAATAATGTTTCGAAATTTTGGATTCTGAAGCGAAAACCACAATCAACCAACAAAAAAACTTTTGTCCTTTTCAGGTTATTTTTGTGTAACATTTGAGTAATTTTTGTGTCATTTTTGTGAAGTTTTTGTGTTATTTTTGTATAAATTTTGTGTCAGTTTTGTATCATTTTTGTATCACTTTTGTGCTATTTTTATGTAATTTTTGTATCATTTTTTGTGTCATATTTTGTCTTAATTTTTGTGTCATTTCTTGTCATTTTCTGTCATTTTTGTGACATTTTGTTATTTTTGTCATTGTTTTCATTTTTGTGTAATTTTTATGCAATTTTTGTGTCATTTTTGTGTCATATTATGTCTTTTTTGTGTAATTTTTGTTCATTTCGTGTCATTATTGTGTCATTTTCGTATAATTTTTGTCAAACTTTTGAGTAATTTTTATGTTATTTGTCGTAACCTGGTGATTTCGTTTTAGTAACAATTGCTTAGCCAATTCAAGATAAATCTCTTTGTTTGATTTAATGGCAGCAGTGAAAACTGCTGAACCATTATCGCAACGTTCTGCTTCGTCCTGGTGTCCGAACAAGGTGACCTCGACCAGCTTGTGGGCGACCACCGTCTTCAAAGCTGTCGGTTTTGGTTCGATTTTCGAACCGCTGCTTCGACCCGGCGCTTCCTTCTTCTTGGTTGTGGTGATGGTATTTGGATTATCCCTTTTGGCAGAGGGACCCGGGGCTTCCTTCTTCGTCTGCGTCTCCATCTTTATTCAATTTATCACTGGTTATAAACAACCGTCACAAGAATATCTTCCAAGGTGTGCTCTGACATGAACTATCGAAGAGATGTCCGTGATAGTGAACACCATCTCAGAGCTCTTGCGAAACCAACCAACTTTTGAAGAATTTTATACCCAAAATTAAACTTTTCTTCAAAATCACACTTAAATCAATGTTTGTTTAGTGATGAATTGTTCGTTTAGGTAAATCCCTTATTAACAGGGTTGTGAATTACTAACATTTACATAGTTATTCAAGCAAACGAAGGAGATATAGCCATAAATATGTGTGATTTTAGTGGGTTTTCGAATGACTTCTACTTCATAGTCTTATTGTGCTATGTTTAATTTCAGTTTTATTTTCTTTATTATTAATCGCCTATCTCTACATTATTTTATGTCACAATTGTCATTTTTGTCATTTTTGTCATTTTTGTCAATTTTGTCATTTTTGTCATTTTTGTCATTTTTGTCATTTTAGTCATTTTTGTCATTTTTGTCAGTTTTGTCATTTTTGTCATTTTTGTCATTTTTGTCATCTTTGTCATTTTTGTCATTTTTGTCATTTTTGTCATTTTTGTCATTTTTGTCATTTTTGTCATTTTTGTCATTTTTGTCATTTTTGCCATTTTTGCCATTTTTGTCATTTTTGTCATTTTTGTCATTTTTGTCATTTTTGTCATTTTTGTCATTTTTGTCATTTTTGTCATTTTTGTCATTTTTGTCATTTTTGTCATTTTTGTCATTTTTGTCATTTTTGTCATTTTTGTCATTTTTTGTCATTTTTGTCATTTTTGTCATTTTTGTCATTTTTGTCATTTTTGTCATTTTTGTCATTTTTGTCATTTTTGTCATTTTTGTCATTTTTGTCATTTTTGTCATTTTTGTCATTTTTGTCATTTTTGTCATTTTTGTCATTTTTGTCATTTTTGTCATTTTTGTCATTTTTGTCATTTTTGTCATTTTTGTCATTTTTGTCATTTTTGTCATTTTTGTCATTTTTGTCATTTTTGTCATTTTTGTCATTTTTGTCATTTTTGTCATTTTTGTCATTTTTGTCATTTTTGTCATTTTTGTCATTTTTGTCATTTTTGTCATTTTTGTCATTTTTGTCATTTTTGTCATTTTTGTCATTTTTGTCATTTTTGTCATTTTTGTCATTTTTGTCATTTTTGTCATTTTTGTCATTTTTGTCATTTTTGTCATTTTTGTCATTTTTGTCATTTTTGTCATTTTTGTCATTTTTGTCATTTTTGTCATTTTTGTCATTTTTGTCATTTTTGTCATTTTTGTCATTTTTGTCATTTTTGTCATTTTTGTCATTTTTGTCATTTTTGTCATTTTTGTCATTTTTGTCATTTTTGTCATTTTTGTCATTTTTGTCATTTTTGTCATTTTTGTCATTTTTGTCATTTTTGTCATTTTTGTCATTTTTGTCATTTTTGTCATTTTTGTCATTTTTGTCATTTTTGTCATTTTTGTCATTTTTGTCATTTTTGTCATTTTTGTCATTTTTGTCATTTTTGTCATTTTTGTCATTTTTGTCATTTTTGTCATTTTTGTCATTTTTGTCATTTTTGTCATTTTTGTCATTTTTGTCATTTTTGTCATTTTTGTCATTTTTGTCATTTTTGTCATTTTTGTCATTTTTGTCATTTTTGTCATTTTTGTCATTTTTGTCATTTTTGTCATTTTTGTCATTTTTGTCATTTTTGTCATTTTTGTCATTTTTGTCATTTTTGTCATTTTTGTCATTTTTGTCATTTTTGTCATTTTTGTCATTTTTGTCATTTTTGTCATTTTTGTCATTTTTGTCATTTTTGTCATTTTTGTCATTTTTGTCATTTTTGTCATTTTTGTCATTTTTGTCATTTTTGTCATTTTTGTCATTTTTGTCATTTTTGTCATTTTTGTCATTTTTGTCATTTTTGTCATTTTTGTCATTTTTGTCATTTTTGTCATTTTTGTCATTTTTGTCATTTTTGTCATTTTTGTCATTTTTGTCATTTTTGTCATTTTTGTCATTTTTGTCATTTTTGTCATTTTTGTCATTTTTGTCATTTTTGTCATTTTTGTCATTTTTGTCATTTTTGTCATTTTTGTCATTTTTGTCATTTTTGTCATTTTTGTCATTTTTGTCATTTTTGTCATTTTTGTCATTTTTGTCATTTTTGTCATTTTTGTCATTTTTGTCATTTTTGTCATTTTTGTCATTTTTGTCATTTTTGTCATTTTTGTCATTTTTGTCATTTTTGTCATTTTTGTCATTTTTGTCATTTTTGTCATTTTTGTCATTTTTGTCATTTTTGTCATTTTTGTCATTTTTGTCATTTTTGTCATTTTTGTCATTTTTGTCATTTTTGTCATTTTTGTCATTTTTGTCATTTTTGTCATTTTTGTCATTTTTGTCATTTTTGTCATTTTTGTCATTTTTGTCATTTTTGTCATTTTTGTCATTTTTGTCATTTTTGTCATTTTTGTCATTTTTGTCATTTTTGTCATTTTTGTCATTTTTGTCATTTTTGTCATTTTTGTCATTTTTGTCATTTTTGTCATTTTTGTCATTTTTGTCATTTTTGTCATTTTTGTCATTTTTGTCATTTTTGTCATTTTTGTCATTTTTGTCATTTTTGTCATTTTTGTCATTTTTGTCATTTTTGTCATTTTTGTCATTTTTGTCATTTTTGTCATTTTTGTCATTTTTGTCATTTTTGTCATTTTTGTCATTTTTGTCATTTTTGTCATTTTTGTCATTTTTGTCATTTTTGTCATTTTTGTCATTTTTGTCATTTTTGTCATTTTTGTCATTTTTGTCATTTTTGTCATTTTTGTCATTTTTGTCATTTTTGTCATTTTTGTCATTTTTGTCATTTTTGTCATTTTTGTCATTTTTGTCATTTTTGTCATTTTTGTCATTTTTGTCATTTTTGTCATTTTTGTCATTTTTGTCATTTTTGTCATTTTTGTCATTTTTGTCATTTTTGTCATTTTTGTCATTTTTGTCATTTTTGTCATTTTTGTCATTTTTGTCATTTTTGTCATTTTTGTCATTTTTGTCATTTTTGTCATTTTTGTCATTTTTGTCATTTTTGTCATTTTTGTCATTTTTGTCATTTTTGTCATTTTTGTCATTTTTGTCATTTTTGTCATTTTTGTCATTTTTGTCATTTTTGTCATTTTTGTCATTTTTGTCATTTTTGTCATTTTTGTCATTTTTGTCATTTTTGTCATTTTTGTCATTTTTGTCATTTTTGTCATTTTTGTCATTTTTGTCATTTTTGTCATTTTTGTCATTTTTGTCATTTTTGTCATTTTTGTCATTTTTGTCATTTTTGTCATTTTTGTCATTTTTGTCATTTTTGTCATTTTTGTCATTTTTGTCATTTTTGTCATTTTTGTCATTTTTGTCATTTTTGTCATTTTTGTCATTTTTGTCATTTTTGTCATTTTTATCATTTTTGTCATTTTTGTCATTTTTGTCATTTTTGTCATTTTTGTCATTTTTGTCATTTTTGTCATTTTTGTCATTTTTGTCATTTTTGTCATTTTTGTCATTTTTGTCATTTTTGTCATTTTTGTCATTTTTGTCATTTTTGTCATTTTTGTCATTTTTGTCATTTTTGTCATTTTTGTCATTTTTGTCATTTTTGTCATTTTTGTCATTTTTGTCATTTTTGTCATTTTTGTCATTTTTGTCATTTTTGTCATTTTTGTCATTTTTGTCATTTTTGTCATTTTTGTCATTTTTGTCATTTTTGTCATTTTTGTCATTTTTGTCATTTTTGTCATTTTTGTCATTTTTGTCATTTTTGTCATTTTTGTCATTTTTGTCATTTTTGTCATTTTTGTCATTTTTGTCATTTTTGTCATTTTTGTCATTTTTGTCATTTTTGTCATTTTTGTCATTTTTGTCATTTTTGTCATTTTTGTCATTTTTGTCATTTTTGTCATTTTTGTCATTTTTGTCATTTTTGTCATTTTTGTCATTTTTGTCATTTTTGTCATTTTTGTCATTTTTGTCATTTTTGTCATTTTTGTCATTTTTGTCATTTTTGTCATTTTTGTCATTTTTGTCATTTTTGTCATTTTTGTCATTTTTGTCATTTTTGTCATTTTTGTCATTTTTGTCATTTTTGTCATTTTTGTCATTTTTGTCATTTTTGTCATTTTTGTCATTTTTGTCATTTTTGTCATTTTTGTCATTTTTGTCATTTTTGTCATTTTTGTCATTTTTGTCATTTTTGTCATTTTTGTCATTTTTGTCATTTTTGTCATTTTTGTCATTTTTGTCATTTTTGTCATTTTTGTCATTTTTGTCATTTTTGTCATTTTTGTCATTTTTGTCATTTTTGTCATTTTTGTCATTTTTGTCATTTTTGTCATTTTTGTCATTTTTGTCATTTTTGTCATTTTTGTCATTTTTGTCATTTTTGTCATTTTTGTCATTTTTGTCATTTTTGTCATTTTTGTCATTTTTGTCATTTTTGTCATTTTTGTCATTTTTGTCATTTTTGTCATTTTTGTCATTTTTGTCATTTTTGTCATTTTTGTCATTTTTGTCATTTTTGTCATTTTTGTCATTTTTGTCATTTTTGTCATTTTTGTCATTTTTGTCATTTTTGTCATTTTTGTCATTTTTGTCATTTTTGTCATTTTTGTCATTTTTGTCATTTTTGTCATTTTTGTCATTTTTTTCATTTTTGTCATTTTTGTCATTTTTGTCATTTTTATCATTTTTATCATTTTTGTCATTTTTGTCATTTTTGTCATTTTTGTCATTTTTGTCATTTTTGTCATTTTTGTCATTTTTGTCATTTTTGTCATTTTTGTCATTTTTGTCATTTTTGTCATTTTTGTCATTTTTGTCATTTTTGTCATTTTTGTCATTTTTGTCATTTTTGTCATTTTTGTCATTTTTGTCATTTTTGTCATTTTTGTCATTTTTGTCATTTTTGTCATTTTTGTCATTTTTGTCATTTTTGTCATTTTTGTCATTTTTGTCATTTTTGTCATTTTTGTCATTTTTGTCATTTTTGTCATTTTTGTCATTTTTGTCATTTTTGTCATTTTTGTCATTTTTGTCATTTTTGTCATTTTTGTCATTTTTGTCATTTTTGTCATTTTTGTCATTTTTGTCATTTTTGTCATTTTTGTCATTTTTGTCATTTTTGTCATTTTTGTCATTTTTGTCATTTTTGTCATTTTTGTCATTTTTGTCATTTTTGTCATTTTTGTCATTTTTGTCATTTTTGTCATTTTTGTCATTTTTGTCATTTTTGTCATTTTTGTCATTTTTGTCATTTTTGTCATTTTTGTCATTTTTGTCATTTTTGTCATTTTTGTCATTTTTGTCATTTTTGTCATTTTTGTCATTTTTGTCATTTTTGTCATTTTTGTCATTTTTGTCATTTTT
>NC_073691.1:197129007-197188254 GCF_029784155.1 Uranotaenia lowii | reverse complement strand
TTCATTTTTGTCATTTTTGTCATTTTTGTCATTTTTGTCATTTTTGTCATTTTGTCATTTTGTCATTTTTGTCATTTTTGTCATTTTTGGTCATTTTTGTCATTTTTGTCATTTTTTGTCATTTTTGTCATTTTTGTCATTTTTGTCATTTTTGTCATTTTTGTCATTTTTGTCATTTTTTGTCATTTTTGTCATTTTTGTCATTTTTTGTCATTTTTGTCATTTTTGTCATTTTTTGTCATTTTTTGTCATTTTTGTCATTTTTGTCATTTTTGTCATTTTTGTCATTTTGTCATTTTTGTCATTTTTGTCATTTTTGTCATTTTTGTCATTTTTGTCATTTTTGTCATTTTTGTCATTTTTGTCATTTTTGTCATTTTTGTCATTTTTGTCATTTTTGTCATTTTTGTCATTTTTGTCATTTTTGTCATTTTTGTCATTTTTGTCATTTTTGTCATTTTTGTCATTTTTGTCATTTTGTCATTTTTGTCATTTTTGTCATTTTTGTCATTTTTGTCATTTTTGTCATTTTTGTCATTTTTTGTCATTTTTGTCATTTTTGTCATTTTTGTCATTTTTGTCATTTTTGTCATTTTTGTCATTTTTGTCATTTTTGTCATTTTTGTCATTTTTGTCATTTTTGTCATTTTTGTCATTTTTGTCATTTTTGTCATTTTTGTCATTTTTGTCATTTTTGTCATTTTTGTCATTTTTGTCATTTTTGTCATTTTTGTCATTTTTGTCATTTTTGTCATTTTTGTCATTTTGTCATTTTTGTCATTTTTGTCATTTTTGTCATTTTTGTCATTTTTGTCATTTTTGTCATTTTGTCATTTTTGTCATTTTTGTCATTTTTTGTCATTTTTGTCATTTTTGTCATTTTTGTCATTTTTGTCATTTTTGTCATTTGTCATTTTGTCATTTTTGTCATTTTTGTCATTTTTGTCATTTTTGTCATTTTTGTCATTTTTGTCATTTTTGTCATTTTTGTCATTTTTGTCATTTTTGTCATTTTTGTCATTTTTGTCATTTTGTCATTTTTGTCATTTTTGTCATTTTGTCATTTTTGTCATTTTTGTCATTTTTGTCATTTTTGTCATTTTTGTCATTTTTGTCATTTTTGTCATTTTTGTCATTTTTGTCATTTTTGTCATTTTTGTCATTTTTGTCATTTTTGTCATTTTTGTCATTTTTGTCATTTTTGTCATTTTTGTCATTTTTGTCATTTTTGTCATTTTTGTCATTTTTGTCATTTTTGTCATTTTTGTCATTTTTGTCATTTTTGTCATTTTTGTCATTTTGTCATTTTTGTCATTTTTGTCATTTTTGTCATTTTTGTCATTTTTGTCATTTTTGTCATTTTTGTCATTTTTGTCATTTTTGTCATTTTTGTCATTTTTGTCATTTTTGTCATTTTTGTCATTTTTGTCATTTTTTGTCATTTTTTGTCATTTTTGTCATTTTTGTCATTTTTGTCATTTTTGTCATTTTTGTCATTTTTGTCATTTTTGTCATTTTTGTCATTTTTTGTCATTTTTGTCATTTTTGTCATTTTTGTCATTTTTGTCATTTTTGTCATTTTTGTCATTTTTGTCATTTTTGTCATTTTTGTCATTTTTGTCATTTTTGTCATTTTTGTCATTTTTGTCATTTTTGTCATTTTTGTCATTTTTGTCATTTTTGTCATTTTTGTCATTTTGTCATTTTGTCATTTTTGTCATTTTTGTCATTTTTGTCATTTTTGTCATTTTTGTCATTTTTGTCATTTTTGTCATTTTTGTCATTTTTGTCATTTTTGTCATTTTTGTCATTTTTGTCATTTTTGTCATTTTTGTCATTTTTGTCATTTTTGTCATTTTTGTCATTTTTGTCATTTTTGTCATTTTTGTCATTTTTGTCATTTTTGTCATTTTTGTCATTTTTGTCATTTTTGTCATTTTTGTCATTTTTGTCATTTTTGTCATTTTTGTCATTTTGTCATTTTTGTCATTTTTGTCATTTTTGTCATTTTTGTCATTTTTGTCATTTTTGTCATTTTTGTCATTTTTGTCATTTTTGTCATTTTTGTCATTTTTGTCATTTTTGTCATTTTTGTCATTTTGTCATTTTTGTCATTTTTGTCATTTTTGTCATTTTGTCATTTTTGTCATTTTTTGTCATTTTTTGTCATTTTTGTCATTTTTGTCATTTTTGTCATTTTTGTCATTTTTGTCATTTTTGTCATTTTTGTCATTTTTGTCATTTTGTCATTTTTGTCATTTTTGTCATTTTTGTCATTTTTGTCATTTTTGTCATTTTTGTCATTTTTGTCATTTTTTGTCATTTTTGTCATTTTTGTCATTTTTGTCATTTTTGTCATTTTTGTCATTTTGTCATTTTTGTCATTTTTGTCATTTTTGTCATTTTTGTCATTTTTGTCATTTTTGTCATTTTTGTCATTTTTGTCATTTTTGTCATTTTTGTCATTTTTGTCATTTTTGTCATTTTTGTCATTTTTGTCATTTTTGTCATTTTTGTCATTTTTGTCATTTTTGTCATTTTTGTCATTTTTGTCATTTTTGTCATTTTTGTCATTTTTGTCATTTTTGTCATTTTTGTCATTTTTTGTCATTTTTGTCATTTTTGTCATTTTTGTCATTTTTGTCATTTTTGTCATTTTTGTCATTTTTGTCATTTTTGTCATTTTTGTCATTTTTGTCATTTTTGTCATTTTTGTCATTTTTGTCATTTTTGTCATTTTTGTCATTTTTGTCATTTTGTCATTTTTGTCATTTTTGTCATTTTTGTCATTTTTGTCATTTTTGTCATTTTTGTCATTTTTGTCATTTTTGTCATTTTTGTCATTTTTGTCATTTTTGTCATTTTTGTCATTTTTGTCATTTTTGTCATTTTTGTCATTTTTGTCATTTTTGTCATTTTTGTCATTTTGTCATTTTGTCATTTTTGTCATTTTTGTCATTTTTGTCATTTTTGTCATTTTGTCATTTTTGTCATTTTTGTCATTTTTGTCATTTTTGTCATTTTTGTCATTTTGTCATTTTTGTCATTTTTGTCATTTTTGTCATTTTGTCATTTTTGTCATTTTGTCATTTTTGTCATTTTTGTCATTTTTGTCATTTTTGTCATTTTTGTCATTTTTGTCATTTTGTCATTTTTGTCATTTTTGTCATTTTTGTCATTTTGTCATTTTTGTCATTTTTGTCATTTTTGTCATTTTTGTCATTTTTGTCATTTTTGTCATTTTTGTCATTTTTGTCATTTTTGTCATTTTTGTCATTTTTGTCATTTTTGTCATTTTTGTCATTTTTGTCATTTTTGTCATTTTTGTCATTTTTGTCATTTTTGTCATTTTTGTCATTTTTGTCATTTTTGTCATTTTTGTCATTTTTGTCATTTTTGTCATTTTTGTCATTTTTGTCATTTTTGTCATTTTTGTCATTTTTGTCATTTTTGTCATTTTTGTCATTTTTGTCATTTTTGTCATTTTTTGTCATTTTTGTCATTTTTGTCATTTTTGTCATTTTTGTCATTTTTGTCATTTTTGTCATTTTTGTCATTTTTGTCATTTTTGTCATTTTTGTCATTTTTGTCATTTTTGTCATTTTTTGTCATTTTGTCATTTTGTCATTTTTGTCATTTTTGTCATTTTTGTCATTTTTGTCATTTTTGTCATTTTTGTCATTTTTGTCATTTTTGTCATTTTTGTCATTTTTGTCATTTTTGTCATTTTTGTCATTTTTGTCATTTTTGTCATTTTTGTCATTTTTGTCATTTTTGTCATTTTTGTCCATTTTTGTCATTTTTGTCATTTTTGTCATTTTTGTCATTTTTGTCATTTTTGTCATTTTTGTCATTTTTGTCATTTTTGTCATTTTTGTCATTTTTGTCATTTTTGTCATTTTGTCATTTTTGTCATTTTTGTCATTTTTGTCATTTTTGTCATTTTTGTCATTTTTGTCATTTTTGTCATTTTTGTCATTTTTGTCATTTTTGTCATTTTTGTCATTTTTGTCATTTTTGTCATTTTTGTCATTTTTGTCATTTTTGTCATTTTTGTCATTTTTGTCATTTTTGTCATTTTTGTCATTTTTGTCATTTTGTCATTTTTGTCATTTTTGTCATTTTTGTCATTTTTGTCATTTTTGTCATTTTTGTCATTTTTGTCATTTTTGTCATTTTTGTCATTTTTGTCATTTTTGTCATTTTGTCATTTTTGTCATTTTTGTCATTTTTGTCATTTTTGTCATTTTTGTCATTTTTGTCATTTTTGTCATTTTTGTCATTTTTGTCATTTTTGTCATTTTTGTCATTTTTGTCATTTTTGTCATTTTTGTCATTTTTGTCATTTTTGTCATTTTTGTCATTTTGTCATTTTTGTCATTTTGTCATTTTTGTCATTTTTGTCATTTTTGTCATTTTTGTCATTTTTGTCATTTTTGTCATTTTTGTCATTTTTGTCATTTTTGTCATTTTTGTCATTTTTGTCATTTTTGTCATTTTTGTCATTTGTCATTTTCATTTTTGTCATTTTTGTCATTTTGTCATTTTGTCATTTTTGTCATTTTTGTCATTTTTGTCATTTTTGTCATTTTTGTCATTTTTGTCATTTTTGTCATTTTTGTCATTTTTGTCATTTTTGTCATTTTTGTCATTTTTGTCATTTTTGTCATTTTTGTCATTTTTGTCATTTTTGTCATTTTGTCATTTTTGTCATTTTTGTCATTTTTGTCATTTTTGTCATTTTTGTCATTTTTGTCATTTTTGTCATTTTTGTCATTTTTGTCATTTTTGTCATTTTTGTCATTTTTGTCATTTTTGTCATTTTTGTCATTTTTGTCATTTTTGTCATTTTTGTCATTTTTGTCATTTTGTCATTTTTGTCATTTTTGTCATTTTTGTCATTTTTGTCATTTTTGTCATTTTTGTCATTTTTGTCATTTTTGTCATTTTTGTCATTTTTGTCATTTTTGTCATTTTTGTCATTTTTGTCATTTTTGTCATTTTTGTCATTTTTGTCATTTTTGTCATTTTTGTCATTTTTGTCATTTTTGTCATTTTTGTCATTTTTGTCATTTTTGTCATTTTTGTCATTTTTGTCATTTTTGTCATTTTTGTCATTTTTGTCATTTTTGTCATTTTTGTCATTTTTGTCATTTTTGTCATTTTTGTCATTTTTGTCATTTTTGTCATTTTTGTCATTTTTGTCATTTTTGTCATTTTTGTCATTTTTGTCTTTTTTGTCATTTTTGTCATTTTTGTCATTTTTGTCATTTTTGTCATTTTTGTCATTTTTGTCATTTTTGTCATTTTTGTCATTTTTGTCATTTTTGTCATTTTTGTCATTTTTGTCATTTTTGTCATTTTTGTCATTTTTGTCATTTTTGTCATTTTTGTCATTTTTGTCATTTTTGTCATTTTTGTCATTTTTGTCATTTTTGTCATTTTTGTCATTTTTGTCATTTTTGTCATTTTTGTCATTTTTGTCATTTTTGTCATTTTTGTCATTTTTGTCATTTTTGTCATTTTTGTCATTTTTGTCATTTTTGTCATTTTTGTCATTTTTGTCATTTTTGTCATTTTTGTCATTTTTGTCATTTTTGTCATTTTTGTCATTTTTGTCATTTTTGTCATTTTTGTCATTTTTGTCATTTTTGTCATTTTTGTCATTTTTGTCATTTTTGTCATTTTTGTCATTTTTGTCATTTTTGTCATTTTTGTCATTTTTGTCATTTTTGTCATTTTTGTCATTTTTGTCATTTTTGTCATTTTTGTCATTTTTGTCATTTTTGTCATTTTTGTCATTTTTGTCATTTTTGTCATTTTTGTCATTTTTGTCATTTTTGTCATTTTTGTCATTTTTGTCATTTTTGTCATTTTTGTCATTTTTGTCATTTTTGTCATTTTTGTCATTTTTGTCATTTTTGTCATTTTTGTCATTTTTGTCATTTTTGTCATTTTTGTCATTTTTGTCATTTTTGTCATTTTTGTCATTTTTGTCATTTTTGTCATTTTTGTCATTTTTGTCATTTTTGTCATTTTTGTCATTTTTGTCATTTTTGTCATTTTTGTCATTTTTGTCATTTTTGTCATTTTTGTCATTTTTGTCATTTTTGTCATTTTTGTCATTTTTGTCATTTTTGTCATTTTTGTCATTTTTGTCATTTTTGTCATTTTTGTCATTTTTGTCATTTTTGTCATTTTTGTCATTTTTGTCATTTTTGTCATTTTTGTCATTTTTGTCATTTTTGTCATTTTTGTCATTTTTGTCATTTTTGTCATTTTTGTCATTTTTGTCATTTTTGTCATTTTTGTCATTTTTGTCATTTTTGTCATTTTTGTCATTTTTGTCATTTTTGTCATTTTTGTCATTTTTGTCATTTTTGTCATTTTTGTCATTTTTGTCATTTTTGTCATTTTTGTCATTTTTGTCATTTTTGTCATTTTTGTCATTTTTGTCATTTTTGTCATTTTTGTCATTTTTGTCATTTTTGTCATTTTTGTCATTTTTGTCATTTTTGTCATTTTTGTCATTTTTGTCATTTTTGTCATTTTTGTCATTTTTGTCATTTTTGTCATTTTTGTCATTTTTGTCATTTTTGTCATTTTTGTCATTTTTGTCATTTTTGTCATTTTTGTCATTTTTGTCATTTTTGTCATTTTTGTCATTTTTGTCATTTTTGTCATTTTTGTCATTTTTGTCATTTTTGTCATTTTTGTCATTTTTGTCATTTTTGTCATTTTTGTCATTTTTGTCATTTTTGTCATTTTTGTCATTTTTGTCATTTTTGTCATTTTTGTCATTTTTGTCATTTTTGTCATTTTTGTCATTTTTGTCATTTTTGTCATTTTTGTCATTTTTGTCATTTTTGTCATTTTTGTCATTTTTGTCATTTTTGTCATTTTTGTCATTTTTGTCATTTTTGTCATTTTTGTCATTTTTGTCATTTTTGTCATTTTTGTCATTTTTGTCATTTTTGTCATTTTTGTCATTTTTGTCATTTTTGTCATTTTTGTCATTTTTGTCATTTTTGTCATTTTTGTCATTTTTGTCATTTTTGTCATTTTTGTCATTTTTGTCATTTTTGTCATTTTTGTCATTTTTGTCATTTTTGTCATTTTTGTCATTTTTGTCATTTTTGTCATTTTTGTCATTTTTGTCATTTTTGTCATTTTTGTCATTTTTGTCATTTTTGTCATTTTTGTCATTTTTGTCATTTTTGTCATTTTTGTCATTTTTGTCATTTTTGTCATTTTTGTCATTTTTGTCATTTTTGTCATTTTTGTCATTTTTGTCATTTTTGTCATTTTTGTCATTTTTGTCATTTTTGTCATTTTTGTCATTTTTGTCATTTTTGTCATTTTTGTCATTTTTGTCATTTTTGTCATTTTTGTCATTTTTGTCATTTTTGTCATTTTTGTCATTTTTGTCATTTTTGTCATTTTTGTCATTTTTGTCATTTTTGTCATTTTTGTCATTTTTGTCATTTTTGTCATTTTTGTCATTTTTGTCATTTTTGTCATTTTTGTCATTTTTGTCATTTTTGTCATTTTTGTCATTTTTGTCATTTTTGTCATTTTTGTCATTTTTGTCATTTTTGTCATTTTTGTCATTTTTGTCATTTTTGTCATTTTTGTCATTTTTGTCATTTTTGTCATTTTTGTCATTTTTGTCATTTTTGTCATTTTTGTCATTTTTGTCATTTTTGTCATTTTTGTCATTTTTGTCATTTTTGTCATTTTTGTCATTTTTGTCATTTTTGTCATTTTTGTCATTTTTGTCATTTTTGTCATTTTTGTCATTTTTGTCATTTTTGTCATTTTTGTCATTTTTGTCATTTTTGTCATTTTTGTCATTTTTTTCATTTTTGTCATTTTTGTCATTTTTGTCATTTTTGTCATTTTTGTCATTTTTGTCATTTTTGTCATTTTTGTCATTTTTGTCATTTTTGTCATTTTTGTCATTTTTGTCATTTTTGTCATTTTTGTCATTTTTGTCATTTTTGTCATTTTTGTCATTTTTGTCATTTTTGTCATTTTTGTCATTTTTGTCATTTTTGTCATTTTTGTCATTTTTGTCATTTTTGTCATTTTTGTCATTTTTGTCATTTTTGTCATTTTTGTCATTTTTGTCATTTTTGTCATTTTTGTCATTTTTGTCATTTTTGTCATTTTTGTCATTTTTGTCATTTTTGTCATTTTTGTCATTTTTGTCATTTTTGTCATTTTTGTCATTTTTGTCATTTTTGTCATTTTTGTCATTTTTGTCATTTTTGTCATTTTTGTCATTTTTGTCATTTTTTTCATTTTTGTCATTTTTGTCATTTTTGTCATTTTTGTCATTTTTTGTCATTTTTGTCATTTTTGTCATTTTTGTCATTTTTGTCATTTTTGTCATTTTTTGTCATTTTTGTCATTTTTGTCATTTTTGTCATTTTTGTCATTTTTGTCATTTTTGTCATTTTTGTCATTTTTGTCATTTTTGTCATTTTTGTCATTTTTGTCATTTTTGTCATTTTTGTCATTTTTGTCATTTTTGTCATTTTTGTCATTTTTGTCATTTTTGTCATTTTTGTCATTTTTGTCATTTTTGTCATTTTTGTCATTTTTGTCATTTTTGTCATTTTTGTCATTTTTGTCATTTTTGTCATTTTTGTCATTTTTGTCATTTTTGTCATTTTTGTCATTTTTGTCATTTTTGTCATTTTTGTCATTTTTGTCATTTTTGTCATTTTTGTCATTTTTGTCATTTTTGTCATTTTTGTCATTTTTGTCATTTTTGTCATTTTTGTCATTTTTGTCATTTTTGTCATTTTTGTCATTTTTGTCATTTTTGTCATTTTTGTCATTTTTGTCATTTTTGTCATTTTTGTCATTTTTGTCATTTTTGTCATTTTTGTCATTTTTGTCATTTTTGTCATTTTTGTCATTTTTTTTTTTTGTCATTTTTGTCATTTTTGTCATTTTTGTCATTTTTGTCATTTTTGTCATTTTTGTCATTTTTGTCATTTTTGTCATTTTTGTCATTTTTGTCATTTTTGTCATTTTTGTCATTTTTGTCATTTTTGTCATTTTTGTCATTTTTGTCATTTTTGTCATTTTTGTCATTTTTGTCATTTTTGTCATTTTTGTCATTTTTGTCATTTTTGTCATTTTTGTCATTTTTGTCATTTTTGTCAGTTTTGTCAGTTTTGTCAGTTTTGTCATTTTTGTCATTTTTGTCATTTTTGTCATTTTTGTCATTTTTGTCATTTTTGTCATTTTTGTCATTTTTGTCATTTTTGTCATTTTTGTCATTTTTGTCATTTTTGTCATTTTTGTCATTTTTGTCATTTTTGTCATTTTTGTCATTTTTGTCATTTTTGTCATTTTTGTCATTTTTGTCATTTTTGTCATTTTTGTCATTTTTGTCATTTTTGTCATTTTTGTCATTTTTGTCATTTTTGTCATTTTTGTCATTTTTGTCATTTTTGTCATTTTTGTCATTTTTGTCATTTTTGTCATTTTTGTCATTTTTGTCATTTTTGTCATTTTTGTCATTTTTGTCATTTTTGTCATTTTTTGTCATTTTTGTCATTTTTGTCATTTTTGTCATTTTTGTCATTTTTGTCATTTTTGTCATTTTTGTCATTTTTGTCATTTTTGTCATTTTTGTCATTTTTGTCATTTTTGTCATTTTTGTCATTTTTGTCATTTTTGTCATTTTTGTCATTTTTGTCATTTTTGTCATTTTTGTCATTTTTGTCATTTTTGTCATTTTTGTCATTTTTGTCATTTTTGTCATTTTTGTCATTTTTGTCATTTTTGTCATTTTTGTCATTTTTGTCATTTTTGTCATTTTTGTCATTTTTGTCATTTTTGTCATTTTTGTCATTTTTGTCATTTTTGTCATTTTTGTCATTTTTGTCATTTTTGTCATTTTTGTCATTTTTGTCATTTTTGTCATTTTTGTCATTTTTGTCATTTTTGTCATTTTTGTCATTTTTGTCATTTTTGTCATTTTTGTCATTTTTGTCATTTTTGTCATTTTTGTCATTTTTGTCATTTTTGTCATTTTTGTCATTTTTGTCATTTTTGTCATTTTTGTCATTTTTGTCATTTTTGTCATTTTTGTCATTTTTGTCATTTTGGTGATTTTTGTCATTTTTGTCATTTTTGTCATTTTTGTCATTTTTGTCAGTTTTGTCAGTTTTGTCAGTTTTGTCAGTTTTGTCATTTTTGTCACTTTTGTCATTTTTGTCATTTTTGTCATTTTTGTCATTTTTGTCATTTTTGTCATTTTTGTCATTTTTGTCATTTTTGTTATTTTTGTCATTTTTGTCATTTTTGTCATTTTTGTCATTTTTGTCATTTTTGTCATTTTTGTCATTTTTGTCATTTTTGTCATTTTTGTCATTTTTGTCATTTTTGTCATTTTTGTCATTTTTGTCATTTTTGTCATTTTTGTCATTTTTGTCATTTTTGTCATTTTTGTCATTTTTGTCATTTTTGTCATTTTTGTCATTTTTGTCATTTTGTTATTTAAGTGGCCAGATGTCGACCTAAAATGTGCTAAAAAATGTAAATTAAGGGGCAGCAATCGTCAGCAACGACGAGAAGTCTCCGCGAATCGTCACCGAGAGACGGCCGGGACTGAATGTGTGTTCGAAACCCGTTGATCAACAATTTGTCGGTATTCCCTCAGTCAGCTCCATTAATTAAATCGTATGGGCCTCCCGGCACTGACCAACTATCGTTGAGAAGCCGCCATTGAGACAAAACCGAGGAAGAAATCGCATTCAATGCCTAGTTATGCAGGAGTTGTTCGGCAGAGAGCTTATCAGAACTAAGAGAAGCACAGTAGGCGCTTGTGCATTTTAGTTAGTTCTGTACACTTTGTTTACTAGTTTTTGTTAAAATCCTTGCGTTCCTCGCGGAAACAGTTTCCGGGATTGAGAGTTTTCGAAATCAAAAAAGTCCAATCCAACCGAAGTGAAATGGTGAAAATTTGGTTCGTAACACTGTTGCTGTCAATCCTCACATTTGGGCCGGTTCATACCAAGGGTAAGTTCCCGAAATTATCTCGATCAAGTCTATTGTAATCGTTCTATAGGGATGAATGACAGCTTGCTGTTAAATTCAAGGAAAAAAAATAAAAGTTATCGTTTACGGAAATGATTGCCCCTCTAAAAGAAACGGTCAATGCGTCATGCGTTAGCAGAATTTCCGCTGAGAAGTCGTGAAGCCTTATTGATATTCCGTTTTGGATGAGAGACTAACCATTGCGACTGAAAGTCGCCTTATTGAATTAAATTTGAGAACCTGTTTAAGTGGAAACGCAGATGTCTAGTCAAATGTAGTGATGCAATGATATTCCCGATAGTTTAAATCAAGATACAGGCTACAATCGTAAGTCCGCTGATTTAAAATAGATTCCTTCGCTCGACAATATTCTATAAATGTAAAGCAAAGTTGAAAAATTAAACAATTGTTGGGAACATTTTTCAACTCATTCCCAATTACAGTCGTTCATTTATCACGTCGAGGTCTTCACAAATAATCTTTATTCATACAATTTTTCATCATACTTTAAAACCACTTGTGTATAGTGGAAAAAAATAACTCTGCCTTGATACAAGTGTCGTAAACTGACGATCAATCTGGATCATAATTATTCGTGATTAAGAATCTAGCTTTAACTCGTCCGATTAGATTAGATTAGATTAGACCAATAATTGATTTGTGTTTTTTGTTTAATCTGTATATCCTTCATCTCATCTCCAATTTTCTACCCACCTCTAATCTCAAATTCAAATTCCATCTAATAAAACAATTTACGGAACCAATTCAAGTTTATTTTTATTTTAAAATTATTCTTTTGATCTTTCTTGAAAAAATCGAACTTCGTTCTTCCAAAACAAACAAACCAGTAATCTTTCCAATTGCAAAACAAATAAAGTTTTTTAAATCTGCGCTTCTTCAACCGTCTTATTTACCGGAACTGGCATCATTTTAAACAAATATAGCAACAGCTCTTCAAATCTGCGCTTCTTCAATCCGTCTTATTTACCGGAACTGGCATCATTTCAAACAAAGCAGCAGCCTATCGAATCTGCGCTTCTTTAGTCCGTCTTATTTACCAAAAATGTCGTTATTTGAAAAAAAAAAACAAACAGCAGTCTTTCAAATCTACGCTTCTTCAGTTCGTCTTCTTTACCGGAACTGGCATTATTTTCAAAACAAATAAATCAGCAGCCTTTCAAATCTGCTCAGCTTCAATCTTGTTTCCTTACCGGAACTGTCAACACATCAAAGCTAACAAAGCAGCAGCGTCTTATTTACCGGAACTGGCATCATTTTAAACAAATAAAGCAACAGCTCTTCAAATCAGCGCTTCTCTAGTCCGTCTTATCTACCGGAACAGGCTTCATTTTCAAAACTAATAAGGTAGCAGCCTTTACAATCTGCGCTTCTTCAATCCGTCTTATTTACCAGAGCTGACATCACTTCGAACAGATGAAGAAGCAGCCTATCAAATCTGCTCTTCAGTCCGTCTTATTTACCGGAACTGGCATCATTTCAAATCATTTAGAGCAGCAGCCATTTTAATCTGCTCTTCTTCAGTCTGTCTTTTTTACCGGAACTGTCATCATTTCAAAAGGAACAAAACAGCAACCTTTCAAATTTGCGCTTCATCGGTCCGTCTTATTTACCGCAACTGGTATCATTGCAAACAAATAAAGCAGCAGCCTTTCCCATTTGCGCTTCTTTAGTCCGACTTATTTACCGGAACTGACATCATTAAAAAAACTTCTTCAGTTTCTCGTATTTACCGGAACTGGCATCATTTTCAAAACAAATAAAGCAGCAGTCTTTAAACATCAGTGTTGCCACATATTTGTTTTATTTATTTTTATTTTATTTTTAAACTTCCCACCATTCTGGTTTTTCTTTTTGAAAAAAAAGCCCTTTGGAAAACCGAAAAAAAAATCGACAAATATGTTAAATGTTTGCAACCGAAAAATTACTGGAATTAAGTGTTAATCCCATGTGGATATGCAGTTTTTGGCAAAAATTTGGAAATTTGGAAATTTTTGGAAAAAAAATGTAAAAATTGATCCCTAAACGATTAAAGTATTCGTAGAACTGAAGTCGTATGTAATCATAAGACTAAATTTCTGTGAATTTTTCAGCGAAAAAATTAAGTTCTTAAGGCTAAACATTCAATAATAGATACAAGAAAGAGTTACTGCCAGTAGAAGTCCTACGCTTCTGAAGCGCCCATTGGGAAATTGATCAACTCAATAGAAAATTTGACTGTAATTTGTTTGAGAAACATTCCCACGGGTTGGAAAATTTGGAAAAATCAAGGCTACACCGCCTAGGAAAAGTTATAAATTTTTAAGAATTTTGGGCGTTTTCGTCACTAATCACTAATCACTAATCTTACTTCCATAGCCAGAACTTATGTCTGATCCCAAAGAATAATAAAAGAGTTATAAAATAACCGAAAACATAAATTGGTTGGGCCTACCATGGAGCAGAGAACGCAGAGACATCTGGAGCACAGGAACAGAAGAAACGTGGACCACCAGTACCATACGTTTCAAATGGGCAATATCGTTGGAAGCATGCTAAGAAAAATGCTCCTTGATGAAGAAACTATACGTTATTTGAAGTAACTTTACGAATCTCTGGAACCATTCTTCAAAGGCTGGAAACGATTCATTTTGTACACAGAAATCACAAAACCTAAGAATAGATTTATTTAGAAGAATTTGATAAATTTAAAGATAAAAACACTAAGCTTTTTTAACTGTTTCGGATTTCAGAGTACAATCATTTCTGGTCATCGACCAAGGATATAGCGCCTTTACTCGCTCTTGAAAATAAAGAAGAGAAACGGAGAAGATTAGTGGAACATAAAACCTTCCGAGATCTGTTAGGAACTCGAAAGGTTCTTCAGTATTCGCCTTTTACCCTAGGATGAATAGAGTGAGTTTTTGAAGCACAAAGAAAACCGATAAAGTTGAACTTTTCACATAATGTTTCACAAAATTTAACCAATAAATATACAATAACATACTTACATTTTTTTTAAATATTTGTATACATACATACATACATGTATGTTTGTATGTATGCATGTATGCTATTTTAAATTTATATAATCATTAATATAATAAAATAGTTAGACATTTTTAACATCTTACCTTGTACCTACTATTTGAAAAGCATACTTAAATTGCTGTAATGAAAGGATACTTATCTTTATAGCATAAGAGCATTCGTAAAATTTTAAACGGCCCACAAATCAGCGCTAACCATTTTGCTGGTCGCAGCATGCCGAGGTTTCTATAGCGATCGCCCAAGCACAAAACAAATTTTCTGCCACATCAACATGACATGGCCATCACAATTTTAAAACAGCCACTGATATCGATTGATGCGCAGCAAACTTTTCATTATCAGCACGTATAATAACCACCATCATCTTCTCAAATAAACACATTTTCACTTCAGAAATTAGGAAGAGATCTTGGGGTTTATTCATTAGCCAGTATGGCACTTTTTTCCTCACAGTAGCAGCTATTTCTTGTGGCTTTTAATTAAGATTTATAACCCCCCAGCACTAGGGAAAATTCTTTTCACTATTTCACATTAAAACAGTATTCATTCGTTTGAAAGATAAGCTTTCAAATCTTTGAAAACTTTCATTTTCCGAACCGTCCTGAATTATCTTTGCATTGAAACATACAAATAAGGGAATTTTTCTCCGTAACCCCGGCTCCTGAGGAGATTGACAATACCACACAATACATCCGACCACTAGAAAAAACAACTTTTCACGGGATTGTTGAAAAGCACAACTTTAACTTTTCTCTAAACATTGTTTTTTGACGATTTACTATAAGTTTCACTTGAAAAAACATTATTTTTCCGAAATCTTTAATCAGCGCAGAAAAAAACGCGTGCGTTCGAAACGAGTCGCCGCCTACCAATCCCCTTATGAACTTTGGGCGTTTTCGTATACTTTTAACGGGGTTTTCCCGCTTGGGGGGGCTTCACTGGTTCTCGAAGGTACACATAACATTATACGACTTACATATGTTTCATTCAAGTGAACCTTAATGTAAAGTTTCCAAGCTTAACGGTTCGCACCCGCTTGCAAAACTAGTGTTTTTCACGATCAAATTTCTTGTCGTAGGTTCGGACAATCAACGTTTTCACACATTTGCAAAGCCATTCGAAACAGTTCGAAGCCGCAACTTGTTTTAGCTGAGCTGAAAGCCTGTTAATTATTCTACTTTTTACAATACTGACCTCGGCGACTGAAAGTCGCCACAAAAATTCAAAAATTGGAACCTGTTTGAATAAATTTATTGATATCCCATCCCGTTCCCGAACCCGGACTACCGACACCGGCACCTTACGATTTTTTGATCGGATAAAAGATTATGGTCTAACTTGAGCGTTTTTCCATTCGCGTTCCATGCGTTCAAATGCAAATTTATTGGGCGCAATCTGAAATGCAAATTTTCCACTTATTATTCCACTTTTTGCGACTGAAAATGGTAAAATTTTGAAAACCTGTTTACATGACATCATTGACAAGATTCAGTGATGACGGCCGCAGGAATTTTAATGAAATTCGGTCTTCCCAAATCTGGACAACCGAAATACACGGTAATATAGAAATACCTTACATGTGGGTCTTTGGACTTGAAGCAGATTTTATTGAGAAAATATTAATTCGAGTAGTTTCCTAACGTGATTTTCTAAGTACATTGAATACTGTTTTTTTTTTAATTTTCATGTTTAAGATACTTAACATAGCATGCAGAGTTCATTATGTTGCAATGTAGACCCATGAAATTCACAATTTTAGCATCATCATTGTTCGAAGCTATCTTTTGGATTGAAGAATTCCCCCGCTACTGTTCAACGAATGATTAATGATGCTTCATCATCCGGTTCGTTGGGAGGTTTTGTTCCCATCGCAAAAATACGACGTTTTTAATCGACAAAAAACCATTTGCTCAAATAAATTACAATAGGAATATTAAAAATAAGTTCCTAAAACAGTGTAGATGTTATCACTGTTTAAAAGTGCCTTCGACTCGAAAATTACAGTTTTTATTGATACTGCTCGTACGGGCTAACCAAAGCACTAAAATTACTGTACCAAAAAGGTTTGTGAGATATTACTTGTAAAAATTTTTGAAACTAATATAATTTGGGATACAATAGTCACCATGACAACCCAAGTAACATTTGAAGTTTTATAGCAGGCTACTAGACCAAGTTTAGGTTTCATAAGAGGCTTAAGTATCTTAGAAAACAATCGGTGTTACTAGGGAAAGGTGGTTGTCGTCTGGAAAAAAAATCAACACTATCACTCTCCAAGAATGTCATTTAGCTTTCAAAACACTCCCATAACCATTCAAACTAACTACCAACAGTGTTTAAACGGGGGATCATCTTGGAATTTTCGGTGCCACTACACTGTGAAGCACTCGCTGTGAAGCTTCTAAGCTGAAATAACTATTATTTACTTCTTCAACCACTCATCTGTCTAATTCTAGAAAACGATCCATGCAGAACCTACGGAAAGGATGGTTCCTGCAAGCCGTACAGCAAGTGCAGCACTTTGGAGACCTGGAACAATCCCATCACGGCCTGTAGCATTGGACCGCAGGGGGCGCTAGTGTGCTGTCCGAATGGGGATGATCTGTCGTCAAGAAACTCTGGCGGCACCACGGATCGAATTTCCGCCAAAAGTGAGTAGTACCCTTACTTGTACACAGGGATCCAAGGACAGTCTCAAATCGGTTTCTCTTTTACCACCAGAGTGCAAGGAATACCGGGACTTGACCCGCCAATCTGTGGCCGCTGTCGGATTTTCCCTTTCTGCAATCGTCCAGAGGCATTCGTATCCCACCTGTGAAGCCATTCTTCAGCTAATCGTGGGTGGCAAAAAAGCCAAAGCCGGTGAATTCCCGCATATGGCAGCGCTTGGTTGGAAGACGAAAGGTCGTCCGGAATTTCTCTGTGGTGGCTCTCTCATTAGTGACCAGTTTGTACTCACGGCCGCTCACTGCTACATGGAAAATGGGTGAGTAAACTGCCTAAGTTTTCCCAAAATCTAAACTTTAATCAATACAAATGTTTTCGCTTCAGCGACCAGGAGTTCCCATCGTTTGTGAGGTTGGGGGATCAAAATCTGTACCGCACGGATGACGGCGGCAGGCCTTACGATGCCGAAATCGATGATTTTATATTACACGATGATTTCTTACGCAAGAAAGGCTGGTACAATGACATTGCCCTGATCAAACTAGTCGATAAAGTAACATTCAACAACTACATACGGCCGGCCTGTTTGGGCGATCAGCTTAGCTTCCCGGAAAACAAGGTCGTGGCCACTGGCTTCGGATACACCGAAACCGGAGCTGAAAGCCAGTCGGAAGAGCTGCTCAAAGTATCGCTGGACGTGTTCGACAATGAGTTGTGTACGGAAGAACATAAAGGCTCCCGGCAGCTGCGGTCCGGAATGAAGAACACGCAGCTGTGCGTAGGAAGCTCCACCGGTGGGTTCGACACTTGCCAGGGCGATTCCGGCGGGCCCATTCAGATAGCCATGCAGGAGAACCACTGCGTTTACTACGTCGTTGGGGTAACCTCATTCGGGCCAGCCCTGTGTGGATCCAAGACCCCGGCGGTGTACAGCCGAGTAGGACCCTATCTAGACTGGATCGAGTCCCATGTTTGGAACAAGAAGTAGTTATAAGTAGGTTTATGTTTGTTTAAAAAAAAGTAAATAAGTTGATAAACTTCTCGTTAATAGCCTCCGGTGTTACTTTTATATCCGAGTACCTACCAAGTGACGTTCTACAGATTTTTCAGTTTTTTTTCCAGGCAGTGGAAAAGATGCTCATAATATGGTTTAAACATTGCTTTTTTGTTATTAATTTTACCAGATCATATCTCAATAATGTAATCATCATTCATCAACCATCATGGTTACTGGAAAAAAAATATTTAAAAAAACTTGGTGAACTCACAGAATCGCAAAAAAAAACAAAAATTACTAACATGTTCATAAAAGCTTTATGAAAACTTTGGTGACCAAGTTTGAAAAATTGGTCTTGATGACTTTTCTAGGATAGGGCAAACAGCCAAATATTAGCTTCACTAGAGTTCTGGTGAATGCGCTTAAGCTTTTTATGAAGATTGATGTTAACAAAGCCAACGAAGCTTTTCTCACCATAATAAAGCAACAATTTTTACTTGGGATGGCAATACAAAATAATAATAATAAAGATGCTATTATTGAAAAAGGGGAGAATTTGGCAACTTGATATACGCCCATCATACAGAGAATGTATGAGTGCCAAACTCAAACAAAGGTGTTGAGCAATCGCTAGCACAGCTGACCTTCCCTATGAGAGCCTCAAAAGGGTTAAATACCGGAACTACACAGGTACGTGAAGACGACGTGGTGACCCCTCTGCGGGCGGAAACTATTCGGTCGAAGAAGATGAGCTTACTTACTTACTTACTTAATGATCCCGCGCGGATCCTCCGGTGCATAGGGCCGTAGTAAAAGACCTCCACTGTTGACGATCCGGAGCCAGCGTCTTCACTTGCTGCCAGCCAAAGTTCTCGTCAACTGTGCGGATTTCAGCGGCTAGACTTCGCCGCCACGAGCTTTTGGGCCTGCCTCTTCTTCGATGCCCATCTGGATTCCAGTCAAGCGCCTCTCTGCAAATCTCGTTTTCATCTCTTCGCAGCGTGTGCCCAATCCATCTCCACTTACGTTCCCGAATCTCGATTTCTAGCGCCTTTTGATGACACCGGCGATGAAGTTCAACGTTTGAGATCCAGTTGCCAGACCACCAAGCGCGGATGATGTTCCGCAGGCAGCGATTCACAAAAACTTGCAGTTTTCGCGTCGTCACCGCATATGTGCACCAAGTTTCACACCCGTACAGCAATACGGATTTGACGTTTGAGTTGAAGATTCGGATCTTAGTTCGTAGAGAGATCTGGCGTGACCGCCAGATGTTTCGGAGACTCGCAAACGCAAATCGGGCTTTTCTGATCCGGGTTTCAATGTCCTTCTTGGTACCACCATCAGGCGTAATCTGGCTACCAAGATACTGGAAGCACTCCTCTGTCTCAACCTGTTGTCCAGCTACCACGAAATTGGAACGATTTTCTGTATTGATTTCTATCGACTTGGTCTTTCCGACATTGATTTTGAGACCTGCTGCCTTGGAGCTTTCGGTGAGGTCGTCGAGTTTGCTCTGCATGTCTCGTTGTGTTTGGGCGAGCAAAACAATATCGTCAGCCAGGTCAAGGTCCTTCAGTTGCTCCATGGTTACAGGATTCCACGGCAATCCTCGGTTTGGTCTACAGTCAATCGATCCAGTCAAGATCTCATCCATTACGATGAGAAAAAGCAGCGGTGACAAAATACATCCTTGTCTCACTCCAGCAGTTACCGGGATTGGTTCGGACAAGACACCGTCGTGCAAGACCTTGCACGAAAATGCCTCGTATTGTGCTTCGATGAGATGGACTAGTTTCTCTGGGACCCTCGTCGTCTGAGAGCAGCCCAGATGTTTTTGTGGTTCAGTCGGTCAAATGCTTTTTCGAAATCAACGAACACCAGCAGAAGAGAGTCCTGGAATTCGTTGATTTGTTCCAGTATTATTCGTAGCGTTGTGATGTGGTCCACACATGATCGTCCGGATCGGAATCCAGCTTGTTGCCGTCGGAGTGTAGCCTCGATTTTCTCCTGGATCCTGTTCAGGATCACTTTGCAGAGTACTTTAAGGGTTGTACAGATCAAAGTTATGCCACGCCAGTTACCGCACTCTGTTAGGTCTCCTTTCTTTGGGACCTTTACGAGGATACCCTGCATCCATTCGGCCAGGAATGTTGCAGTATCCCAAATGTCAGCGAAAAGACGGTGCAACATTTGTGCTGACAAGGCAGGGTCGGCTTTGAGCATTTCAGCAGGAATGAAATCGATTCCAGGCGCTTTGTTGGATTTCATGTCCTTGATTGCCGCTTCTATTTCAGCCAGCGAGGGCGCTTCCGAGTTGACGCCATTAATGCGACTTACTGTGGGCGCCTCGAGCTGCGGGTTCTGTTGGCCATTGCTATTTGTAACTCGGAAAAGTTGATCAAAATGCTCAGTCCAACGCTTGAGCTGATCTGTTCGATCTGTCAGCAGCTGACCTGCTCGGTTTTTCAGCGGTATTCTTGCATTAGTCCTTGCACCACTAAAGCGGCGAGAAATATCATATAATAATCGGATATCTCCAATGGCGGCGGCTCTTTCTCCCTCTTCGGCTAGGGAGTTTGTCCAGACTCTCTTGTCTCGTCTACAAGCTCGTTTGACTGCCTTTTCCAAAGAAACGATGTCGATGGAGCTAATTTACTCGAAGGGCGCATTGGGGAAATGGCCCTGATAGTCGTCGATCAACAATTTTTCGGAGCTGTTGGTAGTGTTTAGGAACGAATGAGGAGTAAGCCATGACTTTTTTGGCGACGGACGCGTTTTTGTTTTCCTCCATCCAAAAATTTAATTCATTTATCGTTTAAATAGGAAATTTGTAGTGAAATAGTGAAAATCTTTGTTTAAATGCTCGCCAGAAGTTTCCTACGCGTTTTTTTTATTAATTTTTATATATTCAAGCCTCTTTGGGGAGCGTGAAATAGCGGTGTAGATTCAGTTCGATTTAAGTTAGCGCCCTGAGAAAAGAGTACTATGGGAAGTAAATCCCAAAATTGATATGTGGAGTGATATTTGAAGAATCAAGCTGGAGCTATTTTTGCACAACGGTTATTGATTTGAAATTTATGTGAAGAAAAATTAAGCACGGCGACCTTATCATTGGCTGACGATGCGGTTGTTGGATGAAGTGAAAGGAGGTTTGTGATAAGTTAATTGTGGAGTGAAAAATTAAAATACAGCTTGGTAGAATTCTTAAAAAAAGAGCAAAGCCTGAGTGTCTAAATTATTGCTCCCCCGCTCCCCCGGCTTGTGTGTTATTCGGAAACTGATTCAGTGGCATAGATTGCGTTAAGTGTTGCATCTTGGGAAAAATGAAGTGGCTTGCACACGTGAATAATGTTTGACACATTGCTTAAACACATTCATTTAATGATATTTTTGGTGGGACAGTATCAATGCTTCTTTTTTAATGATACAATGACACTGATCTGCAGCACTGAATCCAAACATGTTCGCGAACCGGGAAGCTCCGATGCAGAACTACTAGAAGAAGGCGAACATCGTCACAGCAAGCGTTGCCTTGCAGCATTTGGTGAGGAACTTCCAATTTAACTTTTCCATATTCGCTCTTGACTGGTTTTATTTCAATTTCAACGTGGTGTTATGCTTCCTTTACACGACACAATTTAACGGTAAAAATTCAGGAAAAAAATAGAATTATTATTCTTTTATAATTTCATATGATGATATGAAGATTCAACGCATTATAATCATAATACAAAATTCATTTCACATAATCTGAATTTATCATTATTCAGCTTTAACTATTATTTTCATCACTATGGGTAAACAGGTCTGCCTAATTGTTCAATTAACAGAAAATTCAATTAGTCAAATACTTTTGTATCTGACTGAATTTATGAAATAAACCTTTTGAGCTCTTAAAGGGCTCGAAAGGTCCTGTGTCTACTAATGTTTTATTTTGTTCTTCTTTATTTTCAAGAGCGAGTAAAGGCGCTTTATCCTTGGTCAACGACCAGAAATGAGGGAACACAGAAATCTATTTAATACAGATGAGTTGAATAAAAATGATTAAAATTACTAATTTCCAATCCTCACTGATTATTTGTAATGTTTTATGATTTCTGTGTTCAAAATAACTCATTTGCAACCGCTGAAGGATGGGTCATATTCCATAGGTTCCATTATCAACAAGGATCACTTTTTTAGCTTATTTGCTTCCAACGTAATGCCCCTCGGAGCGTATGGTACTGGTGGTCCACGCTTCTTCTTTCTCCTTGTTCCTGATGTCTCTGCGTTCTCTGCTCCACAGTAGGCCCGACCATTTCATGTTTTTAATTATTTTAATGTTTTCATGTTAACTTAATTAAAAGCATGATGAAAGACAAAAAGAATAATAACAAATTTGTATTATTCTTCGGGACTCAGACATAAGTTCTGGCTGTGGCAGTACGATTAGTGATTAGTGATTAGTGTTGGTAGTGTTTAGGAACGAATAAAAAAGTTTCACATCACAAAAAAATAGGTAAAAAAAACCTGTAGACTGAGCTTATCCGGAACAAAGTCAACAAATTTACCAGAAACTCTTAACTGAAGTCCCATGGTTCTTCCAAGTGAGCAAACGGTATGCCGTTGTCACCGTATCTGGCCATGCCGATTATTTTGAAACTTTTCGTTCAAACCACTTTGACGGGCGCCTTAGAAGGAAAAAAGTAATCTTTGAATTTTTTGGCTGTTTGCAAAATAGTATCAGAAATTGATGTTGATCTTTGCGAATTTGTAAAATCTGCCGAGATGAACGATTTGTATTTTTGATTTTTAAAATGGTAAAAAAAATCCAGAAATACGGCCGATCGTTTGCAATATTCACACACAAAACTGTTATTAGCAATATAACGTCTCGTATACGAGCGCGAACCACTAATTCCTTGGAACCAATAAAAATTTGTCCAGCTTGGTTGGGGTTGCTGCTACTGAATAACATCTCCCCAACGCCCCGGGGTGGAACGATGAATTGATTAACATTTCTAAAGAGCCGGGAGAAGCTGATGAGCGAGTGTGACTCTCAGTTTTAGTAAGTATGATCATCGATTTTTCCGGCTCGCTCGGAACGCAGTCAGTTGGCCTGCATCGAGCGGGCTGATACGTGACGATTCGAGTGCTTCCGACAGTAACTATTTAGTGGCCTGCCCGGCCGGCCGTGGGAATTGGTCGCCTGATTGTAATCGTTTGTATGAGAGTGTGTTTTTATTTACTACGACGCGACGCGCGATCGCGATCAGTTGAACTTTGACTGTTACACAAAAAGCAAAACAAAATTCGGCGGTTTTTTTTTATCTACGGACAATGATCCTTCAGAGGAAAACAGTCGGCAGTCACATCTCGTGGTGGACCTTGGTTGGGTTTGTTGTTGGGCTCGTTTTACTACTTCAACCGGTCGATGCAGCGTTGAAAGGTTTGTTGATTTTTTTTTGCTTCATACTCCTCCTCAAAGAAATACTAAGTGTATAGGAAGCATTGTAGATACGCGTTATGATGCGTTGTTCGATAATGTTCTCGGTGATTGATTCATCTGGGCGTATAAGTTTCGCTAATTAATTCAGATAGGCGATCAACTGGGGATTCCCACAGCTTTAATCCTTAAGCAATTGTTATAGTTGTTGCGATTGTGCCTTATCCAATTGTTTTCTTCAATAACCTAGAAAACGACCCTTGCAAACATAACGGTGTACCGGGAACATGCCGTCGCTACGTTACCTGCAAGGATCGGTTAGCTCATCAGCGATTGACGATCTGTCGATACGCCCCCGAGGATACGATCGTGTGCTGCCCCAACAATGGGCCCCAGGCTGAAGAGGAAAGCGTCAATCGGTTCGCTGAATCGGAAGAAAGCTCCAATCAACAAAGCGCAGCACGCATTTCGGCTCGAAGTAAGTTTCTTTCTGTGATAGCTTAGCTGTTAACAAATCTTGCAATTGACCCCTGTGATCCACGCAGAGTGCAACGAGTACCGCAAGCTGTCCTACAACAAGGTATCCGTGAGTACCCTGACCCTAAATCCGATGGTGCTCAGCTTCGAGGTGCCCAAGTGTGACAACATCGTGAAGCTGATCGTCGGTGGAAACATAACCAAACCCGGCGAGTTTCCTCACATGGCCGCGATCGGTTGGCGCGTTGGGCGTCGCGTTGCCTTCGACTGCGGTGGATCGCTGATCAGCAATCAATACGTGCTAACTGCGGCACACTGTAACATCGAAAACAACGGGTAAGTTCGCATCCTTTCGATTCACGCAATCGGTAAATGTTTGTTTTTTTTACAGAGAATTTCCATCCTTCGTTCGCTTGGGCGATCAAAATTTGGCACGACCTGACGACGGCGCCCAGCCAATCGATGTGGACATTGACAGCTTCACGCAACATCCCAACTTTATGCGTCGCCAGGGCTGGTACAACGATATCGGACTGATTCGTCTGGTACGCCCGGTAGAGTTCAACAACTTCATCCGACCAGCTTGTCTGTACGATCAGCTCGAGATGCAAACCGATCAAGTAATTGCAACCGGTTTCGGACTCACCGAAGATCGTAAGCTACTTTCAAACAGTAAAAAAAAACAATTAAACTTAAAAACATCTTCAATCCTCTATCCCTACAGACGGAGACAAATCGGACGAGCTGCTCAAGGTGTCGCTTTCGGTTTTCCAAAACCCGGTTTGCAATGCAGGTTACCAAAACAGCCGGCAGCTCAAGAAAGGTATCATGACCTCGCAGATGTGCGTCGGAAAGCTGCAGGGAGGGGCCGATACCTGCCAGGGCGATTCCGGCGGTCCACTGCAGATCACCCGGCAGGAGAACCACTGCGTATTCTACATCGTCGGCATCACGTCCTTCGGGCAGACCTGTGGTTCCAAAGTGCCCGCCATCTACACCCGGGTCGCGTCCTATCTGGACTGGATCGAACCGATCGTTTGGGGTTAGCTTGATGGCTGAACGAAATAAACCAAAAAAAAGTAATGAATGCTTTCATTTCCCACATGAGAAAGTCAGTCAGTCGGGTCAGAAAAAAATGACCAAAAAGACAAAAGTGACCAAAAATAATAAAAAATAACCAAAAATGATTAAAATTACAAAAAAAAATGATAAAATTGACAAAAATGACACAAATATTTCATAAATGAATAAAAAAAATTAAAAAAAATGACAGGCATTCAGACTACAAAAATGACAAAAAAAACTAAAATCACAAAAAAAAAATACTAAGATTACAAAAAATGATAAAAATAACAAGAATTACAAAAAAGTCAAAAATGGAATTGTTAACAAAAATTATAAAAATGACAAAAATTAAAAAAATGACAAAAATTACAAATATCAGCAGAATCACGGAAAGGCAAAAATGACAAAAATGACAAAAATGATAAAAATGAAAAATAGCCAAAAATGGCACAATTGACAAAAATGACAAAAGAAGCAAAAATGACAAGAATGCCCGAAATGACAAAAATGAAAACAATAAAGACAAAAAAATACAAAAATGATAAAATTGACAAAAATAAAAAGAATATGGCCAAAATGACAAAAATTGAAAAGACTACAAAATGTCATGACTGCCAGAATGACAAAAATAACAAAAATGGCAAAAATAACAAATATCAAAAGAAGGACAAAAATGCCACAACTGACAAAAATGACAATGTTGACAAATATGACAAAAATGAGAAAAGTACAAAAACTATAATACTGCAAAATTACAAAAATGACAAAACGACAAAAATTACAAAATGAAAATAATTACAAAAATGACGAAAAATACAAAATGAGAAAAATAACGAAAAATACAAAAATGACAAAATAAACAAAATCACAAAATGACAAAAAAAAAACGACAAAAATGTCAAAAATGACATAATAACAAAAATGACCAGAATGAAAAACAACTACAAAATTGACAAAAATGGAAAAATGGAAAAATAGCAAAAATGACAAAAATGACAAAAATGACAAAAAAAACAAAAAATTAAAAAATGACAAAAATAACAAAACAAAATTGAAAAAAATTACAAAAATAACAAAAAAGACAAACATAAAAAAAATACAGCACTTATAAAAAGAGACTAAATTAACAAATTGTCACAGATTACAAAAATGACAAAAAATGAAAAAAAAAAAAACAACAAAATTTTAAAATAACAAAAATGTCAAAAATTACCAAAAATGAGCTAAAATGACATAAATGACAAAACGACAAAAATGATTTAAATGACAAAAATGATAAAAATGACGAAAACTACAAACGACAAAATGACTTGAAATGACAAAAATAACAAAATTGACAAAATTGACAAAAAAGGCAAAAATAAAAAAAAATGACAAAACTGACAAAACTGACTAAACCTACTAAAATGACAAAAAATGTTTGTAAATTTTGTAATTTACATCTTTTGTGTCATTTTTGTCAAAAATAACAAAGTGACAAAAATGACAAAAATTAAAAAAATAACAACGACTGCATAAATTTAAAATAAATTTTGCAATGGAAAAAATGTCAAAAAAGACCAAAATGACCATAAATGACTATACTTACAGCAATGAAAAAAAATACAAAAATTAAAAAATGACAAAAATTTAAAAAATACAAAAATTTTAGAAATGGCAAAAATTACAAAAATGACACAAGTGACTAAAATTACAAATTGACAGAACTGACAAAAATGACAAAAATCACAGGAATGACAAAAATGACTAAAAAGGCAAAAATGACAAAAATAACAAAAATGACAAAAATATCAAAAATGACAAAAATGACAAAAATGACAAAAATGACAAAAATGACAAAAATGACAAAAATGACAAAAATGACAAAAATGACAAAAATGACAAAAATGACAAAAATGACAAAAATGACAAAAATGACAAAAATGACAAAAATGACAAAAATGACAAAAATGACAAAAATGATAAAAACGGCAAAAATGACAAAAATGACAAAAATGTCGAAGCTGACAAGAATGAAAAAAAAATGAAAAAAAAAAATGAAAAAAATAACAAAAATGACAAAAAAAAACCAAAAACGTCAAAAATGCCATTTTTGTCACTTTTGTCACTTTTGTCATTTTTGTCATTTTTGTCATTTTTGTCATTTTTGTCATTTTTGTCATTTTTGTCATTTTTGTCAATTTTTGTCATTTTTGTCATTTTTGTCATTTTTGTCATTTTTGTCATTTTTGTCATTTTTGTCATTTTTGTCATTTTTGTCATTTTTGTCATTTTTGTCATTTTTGTCATTTTTGTCATTTTTGTCATTTTTGTCATTTTTGTCATTTTTGTCATTTTTGTCATTTTTGTCATTTTTGTCATTTTTGTCATTTTTGTCATTTTTGTCATTTTTGTCATTTTTGTCATTTTTGTCATTTTTGTCATTTTTGTCATTTTTGTCAATTTTTGTCATTTTTGTCATTTTTGTCATTTTTGTCAATTTTGTCATTTTTGTCATTTTTGTCATTTTTGTCATTTTTGTCGTTTTTGTCATTTTTGTCATTTTTGTCATTTCTGTCATTTTTGTCATTTTTGTCATTTTTGTCATTTTTGTCATTTTTGTCATTTTTGTCATTTTTGTCATTTTTGTCATTTTTGTCATTTTTGTCATTTTTTTCTTTTTTTTAAATTTTTGTCATTTTTGACATTTTTGTCATTTTTGTTTTTTTGTCATTTTTGTTTTTTTGTCATTTTTGTCATTTTTGTCATTTTTGTCATTTTTGTCATTTTTGTCATTTTTGTCATTTTTGTCATTTTTGTCATTTTTGTCATTTTTATCATTTTTGTCATTTTTGTCATTTTTGTCATTTTTGTCATTTTTGTCATTTTTGTCATTTTTGTCATTTTTGTCATTTTTGTCATTTTTGTCATTTATGTCATTTTTGTCATTTTTGTCATTTTTGTCATTTTTGTCATTTTTGTCATTTTTGTCATTTTTGTCATTTTTGTCATTTTTGTCATTTTTGTCATTTTTGTCATTTTTGTCATTTTTGTCATTTTTGTCATTTTTGTCATTTTTGTCATTTTTGTCATTTTTGTCATTTTTGTCATTTTTGTCATTTTTGTCATTTTTGTCATTTTTGTCATTTTTGTCATTTTTGTCATTTTTGTCATTTTTGTCATTTTTGTCATTTTTGTCATTTTTGTCATTTTTGTCATTTTTGTCATTTTTGTCATTTTTGTCATTTTTGTCATTTTTGTCATTTTTGTCATTTTTGTCATTTTTGTCATTTTTGTAATTTTTGTAATTTTTGTCATTTTTGTCATTTTTTGTCATTTTTTGTCATTTTTGTCATTTTCGTCATTTTTTTCTTTTTTTTAAATTTTTGTCATTTTGACTTTTTTGTCATTTTTGTCATTTTTGTCATTTTTGTCATTTTTGTCATTTTTGTCATTTTTGTCATTTTTGTCATTTTTGTCATTTTTGTCATTTTTGTCATTTTTGTCATTTTTGTCATTTTTGTCATTTTTGTCATTTTTGTCATTTTTGTCATTTTTGTCATTTTTGTCATTTTTGTCATTTTTGTCATTTTTGTCATTTTTGTCATTTTTGTCATTTTTGTCATTTTTGTCATTTTTGTCATTTTTGTCATTTTTGTCATTTTTGTCATTTTTGTCATTTTTGTCATTTTTGTCATTTTTGTCATTTTTGTCATTTTTGTCATTTTTGTCATTTTTGTCATTTTTGTCATTTTTGTCATTTTTGTCATTTTTGTCATTTTTGTCATTTTTGTCATTTTTGTCATTTTTGTAATTTTTGTCATTTTTGTCATTTTTTGTCATTTTTTGTCATTTTTGTCATTTTCGTCATTTTTTTCTTTTTTTTAAATTTTTGTCATTTTTGACATTTTTGTCATTTTTGTCAATGATAACTAAATTGGCAAAAATTACAAAACTGAAAACTTACCTAATTGACCAAAATGTCAAAATGGTGAATTTAAAATTATTGACAATATTTTCAAACCTGTCATAACTATCAAAATTTAAAAAAAAATTTAATTCCGCTGATTATTGAACCCTACATTACCGAATCGTATTTTACTCCGGCGATTGTAATTTTACATGGTTGAGTGAGCATCTTTTTTTTTAAATTGTATTTTTAATTCTAATTATTAAGTTACCATATGCTGTAACTCAAAAAAGAGTTAATTGTTTCAAAGTCCTACCTGTTTCAAAAAAATTTCATAGAAACGGGATCATACAGGATATTCCAGGATCCAGTAATTTAATACTCATCCGTTAGTTGTAAATAATGTTATATGAAAATTATGATAATTTACAAATATGTACTTTAATCTTATTAAAATTTTGAATTTTTATATTTTCCAAAAAATTTGAATTCTTTAAACATTATTTGATCATTCAGAATTAAGTTAACTTTCATTTGTTTGAATTTTTTATAATATGTATCCACATATAATTAACAGACTGCAAGAAAGGCTTCAATGCACTGTCAAGTGTATTAAATCGGGTTTTTTTCGTATTTTTGTTTGTTCGTTACAATAAAAATCAAAAAAACATAATTTCAAGCCACAGCGTATTTTCAGCAAATTAACGACATGAGCCATCTTATGCGGTTTTCCCACCTACATCTTTGGATGTTGTGATGGCTAGCATCTTAAAAAGCTAAACGTTGAGCTATGTTCTATGCTGGGCGCCAATTGTTCGCTGTGTTATCGCTCCCGGGAATCCCAAGCCGCTAAAATGGAAGAAAAAAGTTTGCGTATAGTTTTCAGTTTAAGCTCAGCAGTAGACCAAGTATGAGGGCGGATCGAGTGCTTTCATGTTTGATTGCAGTTGGATTAATTTTGTCCTTCAACAAAGTGTCAACAAAGAAAGGTGAGTTTTGACTTTGGCTCAGCTCTCTTCCTCCAAAATTGATCCACCGTTCATCTTTCCCGACAGTACTGGGAGATCCTTGTAATATCAACGCACAGAGTGGTATCTGCAAGCTTCGAGCTGATTGTCCTGAAATCGAGGATATTATAAATAATGGCGAAAGACCGCAAATATGTGCCTATGGACAGAATCGGCAGAAAATTTTCTGCTGCCCCACACTCGAACCCGATAGAACCAATAAAAAGCTTCGAAAAAGTGAAATGTGTAAGAAATATCAAGCAATGTTCCGAATTTTTTTATGCTGCCACAGAAAATTGCCCTTTTCAGATTGTAATCGATGGCGTGAATTGGCGTCTAGAAAAGAATTCTTCAGAGCTCTTTCGATGAACGAAAAGGACACTCGCACCATAGCCGTTCAAGATTGCGTCACCATATATATCCCATTGATCAAAGGAGGACGTCCGAGTATACCGAACGAGTTCCCACATATGGCAGCCCTTGGATTTTACGACGAACTAGGAAAATTCGTGTCAAAATGCGGTGGAACGCTTATCAGCGATCGATTCGTCCTAACTGCTGCCCATTGCATATTTTTAGGCAAAAACGATCATTTAACAACCGTAAAACTTGGTCAAAACGACCTTAGGAATGCCAATCAAGTGAATAGTTTACAACAGGATTACGGTATTCGGAACACTATACATTATCCTGAGTACAAAAACAAATATCATGACGTGGCATTGATCGAACTGGACCGCACAGTTCAGTTTTCGAATAAAACTCGACCAGCTTGCTTGTGGTCATCTCCAGACTTCAGTTTCACGAAAGCCGTTGCCCTTGGATACGGAGCAACTGAGCCTGGTAAAAACCCCTTACCGTACAAAATATTCTTTCATCATACATTATTGCATTTTCTTAAAAACAGATGGCGATAATACGAAAGTACTGAAACTTGTAGCTATGGAAATCCTAAAATACGATGAATGCTCTGGTTACTTTTTGAACTATTCCAAACTGAAAAATTCCACGATAGAGAGTCAGCTTTGCACCTTGACAGGTTCACAAGGAGATCGTGATACATGTCAAGGGGATTCTGGAGGTCCGCTACAAGTAGTTTTGCACGACCACGATTGCCTGTACTACGTTATCGGAGTGACTTCCACAGGACCAGCGTGCGGGCATCCCGATTCGGCAGCTATCTACTCTAGGGTGTGGTCCTTCCTGGACTGGATCGAGGCCAATGTGTGGCCGTGAAGTAGCAAACATTCGACTGGACACAATTCATGAAGTATTTGTTTTTATAACAGGACTTGCCCGCGACGAAATTTGGATTCATAAATAATAGAATGAAACACACCTGCAATAAATTGAATGGAAAAATATCGTCACAACTGTTTTAATAAGCAAGAGAAACGCAACACTCCATTTTGTCTATGAGTATTTTGGGGCGAATTTACCAAACATTTTTTATCCGCTTTGCGTCGTTAAAGTACGGCTTCAATAACTAAGTAGTCTTACATTTTCTATTAGGTACAGGATTTTACCACCGTATTCTGTTTATTGACTCGCCAGATGGCCCCGAACCACTTTTCCTATCAATTCCCATCATGTACAGGTCAAGAGCTTTCTATTCATGTGTCGCATCATGACATTTTTTAAATTTTTCCATGACAGTCACGGAATCAAAAATTCAAAAATGTTATTCCGACAGTCAGAGGACCAACAGAATCTTCGACTGTCACAAGTCAAAAATGTTATAGACACTCATTCTCCGTGCAGCATTTCAGCTTGCGATTTGAGTACACATCCAGCAAAGAAAGTTACTCACTTGTCAGAGCTATATGTTGTCTAACAATGTATTCGTTATCTCCGAGTGACAACCGTACCCACATTTTGTTATGGATTGAGAGGAACCAAGTTTGTTCGCTACTTCTACAGATCGCGAAGTGTACAGTTCAGGATAAAACCTTTATCGCATCATATTTATTTCATTTCCATCGCTGCTCGCCAATACGGATTTTCACTGATGAAGGCCCTCTTAACCATGCCTCAAATCGAAAGGCTCGGATTGCTTTTGCAGTAATTCCTTACCTTCCTTGCTTTTATGGAGTCGGTCGACCTCACTTTCATTCCGCTGCCAACTCACCATTGGGCCCGCTAAGCCACCTTGGCCTTGAACGATTTCATCACAAGGCATACGGTCGAATAGGTGATTCTCAACTGGTACACCAGTGAAACTGGCCTAGATTTTCCATTGCCACGCACAAATATTTTTGTCGAAGGGTTTCTTTCCTGGAAGTCGAAATTCGACTTGCGTATACTTACGTGTATTTGTCATACGGTCACCCGGATCCAGACTGCATAACGTCGAATGGGGTTGAAAGCGAGTGGAGAAATCGGTGTTGCTATCTGGACTATCTCGGTTCTGTCGCGGTCTAACTGCAAACCTTTGGAGTGCATCCAGCTCTTCCATAGTCCCTAGTTGGTCGATTTTGGTCGAAGACTTTGACTTCGGCTCTGGGAATTGAAATACACGTGTGACTCAGTTCACGTGTGACAGTGAAATGATTTTACTTTCTAATTTTCCGGCACAGATTACTTAGATCCTAAATAAATTCAACGCCTTCTATACTCCTTCCTAATCCGTGACGCCTACGAGTTAACAAAATTGCTGCTGCTTCTGAACGGCTAAGAGCAAATTCACTGGTGTTGGGAAAAAGTGGTAGAAATTTTGTCACTTTTAGCACATTTTGAAAATTTTGCCATGCATAAACATTTTCAAGATCTGTGGCCTTCAAGTTTTTTTTACAAAACGTGTTGTAGTTTCGCATCCTGTGATGCAAAAATAGCAATATAAACAGTGCTGTTAAAAATACAACGTCCAAAGATCTTGAAAACATTTTTGCATTGTAAAATTTTCAAAATGTCAAAATTTCTACCACTTTTTCCCAACACCACCCAGCCAACATTTTGGTAGGTATATCAAAAGATATACGTACTTCTACGTCGACAATAATCATCGTATATGACGCTAAAAAAAAGCTTATACCTACCAAAAGTGGAGGCGATATACGTACAGGTTCGCGTTATTTTCTGATTAACGACTTCGACAACATCAAATACGATGTTAAAACGATGATCTAAACACTTTGGTACTTTATGTAGCATTGGCAGTATCTTTAACGCTACATTAAACGAGGCGATTAATACACATTTACGATGATGGGATGATTGACAGTTCCAATCACACTTTATACGATGTGTTTTGCAACCCTTTACGACTTGAAGCGATCTGCCGATCGATTGGCTATTTATGTCACCCTATATGCGAGGTGTGGTCCAATTTTATACGATGATCAGAGATTTGAACTTCGATTGACAATTTAAGTTTCCCTTTAAGCGAGGTGTGCTGCAGTCTTGCACGATGTTCAGAGATTTGATCATAAAATGACCACTTAAGTCGTACTCTATAGGAGGTGAGGTAAACCCTTAATATGTGAGACAATTTGATAATCGTTTTGCGATTTATACATCACCTAATAAGAGGTTCGTTGTACTCTTGTACGATTTTAACCATAAAACCCCCTTTTTATGTAGCATGTTACGTCTCATATTTGGAATGAAATACGATTTCGAATAAAAAAATTCGGGATAAAATTTCAGTTATTTATTGAATAATTTCATGAATGCATGAATATAAATATTAGTAAAATTCTTAATAATAAAGATTGCTCACATCAAAAATGATATTTTTCTATCTCACCATACCAACTTCGGCTCAATCTTCCAGCACATCGCCCAATTTCGGATATATTTGATGATAGAGGTGATCGAAAAAGAACGGAGATAAATGCCTTGACAAAATTGTGTCGGGACAATCTGAAAGATGATTTTTGATATTAAAATTATGGAACGACTTCATCATTTATTTAATTACATACCGAGTTCACCTATAGGTGATATCGCGATGGCCTCTTGAATTAGTTGACATGTTAGGAGATGAACATTTCCTGTTTCCTTTCTGAGCTGCGGACCAGCTTCTTTAGAAATCTGCTTTTTATCTGCGGGTCTAAAATAACATCTGAATAAATAAACGAAAATAATACAATCAAACTTGAGCTGAAAGTTATAAATTATTTAATCTAATATCTAGAGTGTTTGGTAACTTACCATACAGATTTGTAGCTTCCATCGGCCTTGCAGACATCGCTCGAGTAAACTATTTATTTTTTGCATGCACGGCGGAATGTTTAGAGATCCTCGGTTTCATCACGGATAGTTTTTTCTGTGTTACGCATCCGGTTCTTATTCGCCAGAATCTTCTTTAGACCGTAGCGACAAATAATTTTGTATCGTCTCAGCACACCATGGGAGACGGTATGAGCTACCAATTCCAGTAACAGGAGAGAGCTACGATAAATTCATAAGATATTAGTTAAAACTTATTATAAAAAAGTTCCATTCTTACCTTGATGAGTTTTTGCTTTTCGCGAACTTGTCTTAAACTTAATGTTACCCATTGTCGAGCTGGAGGAGGCGTGGAAAGAAGCGATTGGCCTCTTATAGTAACATTTTTCTCCGAAAAAAAAAACGATAAACCGTCGCAAATCATAAACAGGGAAACTGGCCTTCGCTGTTGTCGGAATCGTATCCAGTGCAGGAACAACCCCCGCAGGTGATGACTCGCTGAGCATTTTGCGTTCCCCTCCAGTTGCATGACTCTTCGCGCAGCTTCTTTGGGCGGTTCAAGAGCTCAATCAACCTGCTCCAATCCAGCTGCTTATTGTGTTGGAGCATTCCCTGTTTTTTTTTCTGCCGGACGATAGTAACGGGAAACCTGCTAGTAGGAAGAGAAAATTTAAATATTTTCAAAATAAATAAAATCGCAAAAACTTACTACGCAGCAATTTATCCCCTTGTTATCCGCCGATAGCTGTTCTGTTTGTTTTTCTGTTTATATGATTGTTTGAGACTGTACGTACACTGATCAAAATCGAACAATTAAATTATGAGAGGAAGCCATGCACTAATCAGAATCACTTAAGAAATGATTTTTTTTTTGGTTCATTTCAAAATCAGTATACTCGCATACGACTCCAAGAGAGGATTTTTGCGATGATGGTTGTACGAAAAATCACTACATTCGTTACATGATTAAGTGGCATTCAATTTCCATTTTATACGATGATAGTTAACAGTATTTAAAGTGACCTGATGACCGACGCTTTTGTGTTACTTTTTACGAATCTCTTTGTACTCAATAACGATTTTAATTCATAAGTTGTTTATGTATGGATAAGATGCTTCTTAAGAAATATTTTGCGATTGTTGTAAGATTTCATTTCGCATCGGTCGTACTCAATACGACTTCATCCAACATATCGTAATAAAATCCTAATTTATTCGATTTTAACATCTTCCACGATGAATATACGATATGGTCGAATGTTATGTGCACTCATTTACGATTCTGATTTCAGTTGCATCCATATACGAGTTGGACGATGATTTCTTTTACGATTTCATGTTGGCTGGGCAGTGAACTTGCTCTAAAGGCTTCGTAAAACTTTCAGTGGGTTGATCCATCGTCGGTATGTACTTCATCTTCACGGATCTTCACAAGATGACAAAGCGACAGTTGGCTGCTTCTTGACGTTCCACGAAATAACACCGCCCTGCATCGTGAACACGTAGCCAGTCATCGACCTTCGGTTGTCCGAATCTCCTCCCCAATCCTCATCGCTATGACCGACCAGCTCAGATGATCCACGCTTGCTGTATTCCAGCTTCTTCGTTGTTGTACCCTTCAAGTAGCGGATGCTTTGCTGGACAGCTTCCCAGCTGACAAAAACTAAGGGAACAAACTGTGGGTTTTCTACAATCAAAATGAACTCAGCTGGGTGCATCACAAAATTGGTGACCTTGTTTTAGTATTTATTTGTTAATTTTAATTTTCATCAATCCTAACTGCCAAGTAAGATTTCCCGTAAACATAAAATAATCCTCCCCTCTCCTGTCTGAAAAGACCATCCATTGTCGTATTTTCAGCTAAGTAACGACATGAGCCATTCTGCGGTTTTTCCAACTACATCTTTTGAAGTTGTGATGGCTAGTATCTAAAAAAGCAAAATGTGTTCACATATTAAAATCACAGAAAAACAAAAAAAAGTTAAATGTTGAGCTATGTTTTATGATGGGCGCCAATTGTTCCGTGTCTTATCAACCCCGGGAATCCCAAACCGCTGAAATGAAAAAAATAAAGTTTGCGTATAGTTTTCAGTTTATGCTCAGCAGTAGACCAAGTATGAGGGCGGATCGAGTGCTTTCAAGTTTGATTGCAGTTGGATTAATTCTGTCCTTCAACAAAGCTTCAACAAAGAAAGGTGAGTTTTTACTTTGGCTCAGCTAGCTTCCTCCAAAATTGATCCACCGTTCATCTGTCCCAACAGTATTGGGAGATCCTTGTAATATCAACGCACGGAGTGGTATCTGCAGACTTCGAGCCGATTGTCCTGAAATCGAGGATATTATAAATAATGGCGAAAGACCGCAAATATGTGCCTATGGACAGAATCGACAGAAAATTTTCTGCTGCCCTACCCTCGAAGCCGGTAGAACCAATAAGAAGCTTCGAAAAAGTGAAATGTGTAAGAAATGTCAAGAAATGATCCGAGTGTTCTGATGCTGCCACAGAAAAAATCTTTTTTTCAGATTGTAACCGTTGGCGTGAATTGGCCTCTAGAAAAGAATTCTTCAGAGCTCTTTCGATGAACGAGAAGGACACTCGCACCATAACCGTTCAAGATTGCGTCACCAAGTTTATTCCCTTGATCAAAGGAGGACGATTGAGTCTACCGAACGAGTTCCCACATATGGCAGCCCTTGGATTTTATGACGAACTAGGAAAATTCGTGTCAAAATGCGGCGGAACGCTTATCAGCGATCGATTCATCCTAACTGCTGCCCACTGCGTATTTTTAGGAAAAAACGATCATTTAAGAATCGTAAAACTTGGCCAAAACGACCTAAGGAATGCCAATCAAGTGAATAGTTTTCAACAGGATTACGGTATTCGGAACACTGTACATTATCCTAAGTACAAAAACAAATATCATGACGTAGCATTGATCGAACTGGACCGAAAAGTTGAGTTTTCGAATAAAACTCGACCAGCTTGCCTGTGGTCATCTCCAGACTTCAATTTCAAGAAAGCCGTTGCCCTTGGATACGGAGCAGCCGAGCCTTGTAAAACCCCCTTACTTGATAAAATCTTCTTTCAAACTCATACATTAATTCCTTTTCCTTAAAAACAGATGGATATCCTACGAAAATACTGAAACTTGCAGCCATGGAAATCCTAGAATACGATGAATGCTCTGGTTACTTTATGAACGATGCCAAGTTGAAAAATTCCACGATAGAAAGTCAACTTTGCGCCTCAACAGGTCCGGAAGGAGATCGTGATACATGTCAAGGGGATTCTGGAGGTCCGCTACAAGTAGTTTTGCACGACCACGATTGCCTGTACTACGTTATCGGAGTGACTTCCACAGGACCACCGTGCGGTCAACCCGAATCGGCAGGTATCTACTCCAGGGTGTGGTCCTTCCTGGACTGGATCGAGGCCATTGTGTGGCCGTGATTTCGACTAGACACAATTTACGAAATATATTGTTTGCCACTAAATTTTGACTAATTAATATTGGAATTAAAAAACACCTGCAATAAATTTTACCATTGTTTAAGGACCGATCTCGAAGAAAAAACGCAACACTCCATTTTGTCTATAAGTTTTTTGTGGCGAGTTTACCAAATTTTTTTTTATCTACATAGCTTCAGCCAGGCCCGTGCGAAGGACCCGTCCATGGGGGGGGGGGGTTTTCAAAATTCAAATTATGCCAAAAATAACAGGTACATTTATTTGTCGAGAAACTCTTCCAACAGGTGCAATTGCCCAAGCGGGTTTTAAAGTTTAAAAAAATATATCGTATGCGTTTCATTTCAAACTCGTAGTATTTTAAGCCTTTAATTGCCTTCAAATGTGCTTACAAATTAAAAAAAACTAATTTTTATGTAGCAAAAATTTTTCCGTCATCGGTGAAATTTTTTTCAGAATGCACATTGCCATTCGGACGTGAAAATGAACGCGGAATTTATATTCACCACTCTTGTTCGTTTTCCGTTTTCACGTTCGCTCAGTGCGTTTACACTTCGAGCGGAATGTCAGTGAACGCGGAAAAAATATTCCGCAGTGAAAATCGGGGGAATTGAAATAAAACCAATGTTAAAGGGTTTTGAACAAGGAAATCAGTTCAAAAACAATCGTTCAACCATTCCGCATCTATTTCACCTAGTTTCGCAGCCATGAAATGCAGCATAGTCGAGTTTTTGAAGAATATAAGTTTTTTCATTTTCACGTTCGAAAGAACTGTAAATGCACCTTAAGATAGTACAGTTGGCAACCCGTGAAGAAGCTTTACCTTCAGAAGCTACTCCCACCGAAACACAACAGGCTTTCGCAGTAGATCGTAGATCTCAGCGGACGCCCAATGAAAGTGGTGCCATGAAGCGTGACCGAAGCTTTACACGAGATACATTCAACGCCAAGAAAAAACGTCATGGTAATGAAGCAAACTACAAACAGGGTCGTAGATCAAGATGTCCACAATGTAATCATCTGTTTCATAAATATGGCAAATGTCCTGCGGAAGATAAGGACTGCAAAAAATGAGGGAAGAGGTCATTTTGCAGCCACATCCCGCATAGATCGGTATTATAAAATAACGATTTCCATTATCTTCTTCCCAAGACACACGAAAGATTAACTTTATAGTTTTGGATTATTAATGTACGATTAAGCTAGTCTTTTTTTCATGAAATGGAATCGTTTGGACGCACTCTACGATACAGCGAACGGGTCGTTAAGTAGAGTAACCATTCATTTTTTTGGCTTTTTTCTAGAGATTTTTTTAGAAAATGAAGCAGAACGATAAATGTAATCGTTGTCATATAATCCATTTTAAGTTTTTATAACGATACAATGTATCTTTCAAAGATCCTTTCAAGATTTACAGGAAAAAAGGAAATGATTTGTATTGTAATTTGTTTAAAGTTATTTTATTGACTATGGCATACGATGATTATATTAATATATTAATTATATATATGTTTCATGACAAATCAAATATATCTACATATTAATATAAATGTGACATATTATGCGTTCGATTAGTTTTACATAAAGAATAATTCTGTCTAAACGGTGAGTGCAAACAGTAAATTCCTGCCAAAATGTCTCATAATTTGTTTTTCGACTTTCTTTTCCTAGAGCTTTGATTGACTCAATTTTCCTGTTCGGAATCGAGCCCGGCTGTTACTTTCGTCAAACGGACACTGCCAGCTAAACTTTTGGATTGGCTCAACTGGTCTTCGGGGTCGCCGTAACCGTCGTCTTGGCCTTCGTCTTTTGTTTGTATGAAAAACCATATGAAATTACCATTATTTTTTGTCGGAGATCTGGTCATGTCCAGGGTACTTTTCCTGCGAAAGATTTAAAAGAAATACATAAGTTGAATGAAAATATTACAAAAACCAAAATCAATCTTTTGTCGGTCACACACACAGAAAAAAACACAATTGTGGGACTAAAAAAATTTTAGACGAACAAAAGTAATTTCTGAATAGAAATGAGACAGCTGAAATATAATAATTCAGAATCTATAAAAAAGGACTAACCAACTTTTTGTTGAATACTTAACATTTTTTCAACCCCAAATCTGAATTTATGTAAGTATTTCTGAGTTCATCAAAACAAAACATTCTAAGATGAAAATGTTTCTTTTTATACAGAATTTTTCTCTTTGAAACCAAAATTTGATTATGGTGTTGATTTGCTTTTTTTAAATTATTTTTTAAAACTTGTTTACAAATTTAACAATTAACAACAATTAATGTATGCGGACAATTTACAAATTACTGTATATATTTAATCATTTGAAATTTGAAAAATTCAAACGTTATGGAAAAAAATGTATGTTACTTCTTAATAAATAAATTCATAAATACCTTTTCTTGAATCCTTTAAAATCCTACGGTTGTGTAGCTTCATTGTTGCATTTTTTCTTCTCGAATTGTTCAAAGAATATGGTAATGCGGTGGCACCTTCCGTAAGCAGTGGATTTAAAATGATATTGCAATCGATTGCAGATTTGAGTTTTTCCATTTTTAAAAGATAAGGCAATACTATGCGGTTTTGATGGTGTTGCTTTGGTGGCGCTCATTGATTTTTTGTCGAAATTCGAAACACGAATAGCATTAATAAATTATTCGCGTATTTGAATTTCCTTAGAAGGATGCGTATTTAAAAACGCTTGTAGACGCATCTGGAAGCGAGGCGACGTCTTAACCTTAACTGCAAACTGTTTGAAAGGTTTTTATTAGTAGAATCTCAATTCGTAGAGTCAATCCGGATGCGGCCGTAAACGATGATAATGGATGTCCTGCAATTCATTTAAATTTTAGAACAAAAAAAGGAATAAAAAATACAAAATTGTCGGCCGAAATCTTAACACCGCGGGAAACCTACCGTGTATTCTGAACTGCAATTGCCGTTGATGTTTTTCTTTGTTGCTTCAAAAATTCAGTTCAATAACTAATCAGCGGGAAAGCGACCGGAACTCTTTTAAATTAATTTTGATCCAGCTGTACGGCGGCCTTTTTCACGTAAAAAGTTTTCGGATTTTATTTTGAAACCGATTTCAAAATCGGATCCAATCCAACGATTGAATAGAGTGATCGTACCAAATGAGCAGTTTATCCGGCGTCGTCCAAAGTCATCCTAAAAAAAAAACACAAAATTAACACTAAATCACATAAAAATAAAAAATAAAACTTACAAATTTGATTTTCAAGTGCTGGATTTGGAAGAATCTTTCGGTATGAAATGGCAGTGTGCAGTCCAATTTAGTGTGCTGCGCATAGTTATTTCTTACAATTTTGGGCTGAGTTTTTTCAGTTTGTGTCCTGATCATGTTGTTTCTACACAGGAGCGGGAGCATCTTGCGTTGATAATTCATTATTTGTCTTCACCAGATCGTGCTCCATCTGCACTTTATTACGACTGTCAAGTTCCAGAGATGATGGTTCATTAAGCAGTCGTTTGTGATCTGCGGATTACAAAATATAATTATTAAGATCGCCATAAGCGCATTCAGAAAAAAAAAACATTTTTTAACTCACCGAATATCGAATCCGTTCCATTCCAGTCTCCTGAATCTAAAGCCTTCATTTAATCAAATTTTGTAATTTCGACGCATAGTTTTACAAGAAAACGATTTTGTTTTTTGAATTCCTACATCTGAATTTTCCTACACTTCTTTGATGGCGAGAGTGCGTACATTTTGTTTGTCGTTTGAACCAATTTAATGTCCCAATTAGACGATTTTGGTGAACGATTTTCCATTGTCGATTTTGTTCGGATATTCCCGGCCGGCAAATTTCCTTTTCGGACCATTAGCTCCATATGTTTTGCTAGAGGTGCTGTTAAGCCGTGGAAAAGATATTTGAAATCATTTAAAAAAAGTTCATGGTTATCAAAATTGCTCAAAACTTACATTTTAGCTGGTAATTTAAAAAAATCGGATGTTTCCACCTTTCCACATCACTTTAATGAAACCAAAACACACGCCATTTCGTTCATTTGGTTCGTTCGTTGACAGTGGAGACACACTCAGATTTATCTCGTGTTTTGTTTTACGGATTATTACTCGTATCTTTCGAAAATGTTTTTTTATCATTCCAAGCGAAGACACATGAAAAATTAAAAGGTTAGTAGAAAATTAGAAGATTTTAGAACGATTACTGGTATAGTCACTATTCATGTAATCAGAACAGAATGATATGAATGATTCAGGGTATGATATTTGATTATGCGGGATGTCATCAAAAGAAAAGACACGCCAACAACATTCATGTCAAAACTCCAGGATGGAGCGATTCAGAAGATGAGAAGAAGATAACTACTACTGAATAACATTTGATGAAACTTGTATTTAAAAAGGATTGAAATAAAAAAAAACTAAAAATAAAACAAAAATGGAAAACATTTATTTTTATTTGTTTTAGAAACCGCATGCCCAAGAGCTGAATATCTTGACTTTGTCAGACGCCCTCATCGATTGTCGTCTTGGTTCGTCAAGTCCAATCCGTTTCCTCATAGACTCTGGAGCTGACGTCAACATCATCGGTGGTGATGATTGAAGACGTCTTAAAAGTGAATCTCACGCTGGAAAGGCTTTTCTCAGGCCAATTGAGTTGGACACATGCACAGACCTGCGAACATATGCATCTAGTAACCCTATTGCTGTCCGATGTAGCTTCAAAGCTAGGGTAGAGGTTCTAGGATACAGCAAACCTTCTATAGAGGCTGATTTCCTCGTGGCTGACGCAGGGCGCCGTTCTTTGTTAGGACGAGCAACAGCAGGAGATCTGAAATTGTTAAGAGTAGGAATTTCTGTTAATTCTTGTGAAACTGTGGAGCAATTCGAAAAGTTTCCTAAAGTGCCGGGTGTTCTTATAAGATTTAGCGTGGACAAATCTGTACCACCCACGAAAAACGCTTATTTTAACGTCCCCGCTGCCTTTAGAGAAAGTGCTAAATCGAGACTCCAAGAAATGGAAAATCAGGGTATTATAGAACGAGTCACGACCGCCCCCGATTGGATAAGTGGGATGTCAGCGGTACCCAAAGGAAGAAACGATTTTCGCTTGGTCGTGAACATGCGCGCTCCTAACCGCGCGATCAAGCGAGAATATTATCGCATGCCTCTCTTGGACTAGATGAGAATTGGAGCTAGATATTTTTCTAAATTGACAAATTCAACCACAATGACAAAAAAACAAAAATGAAAATAAAATGAAAAAATAACAAAAATGCGAAATATTACAAAAATTAAAAAACGACAAAATGATAAAAATAAAAAAATGACAAAAATGTCCAAAACGACAATATTGACACAAATTTTAAAAATTTCACTAATTTCAACAATGATAAAAATAACAAAAATGACAGAAACGACCAAAATGATTAAACTGACAAAATTGGCAAAATTTAAAAAAAATGAACAAAATGAAAAATTTGACACAAATGACATAAATGATAAAAATGACAAAAATAACAAAAATGAAAAAAAAAATGAAAAAATGCAATAATGACAAAAATAACAAAAACGACAAAAATGATAAAATAAACAAAAATTACAACAATTACAATTATGGCAAAAATGAAAAAAAAAACAAACAAAATTGAAAAAATGACAAAAATTACAAAAACGACAAAAATGAAAAAAATTGAAAAAATTCCCAAAAATTACAACAATTACAATAAGTAATGGTAAAAATGACTTAACTGACAAAAATTATAAAACTGCAAAAATAACAAAAATGACAAAAATGACAAAAATATCAAAAAAGACAAAAATGACCAAAAATAACAAAAAAGACAAAAATCACACAAAGGACACAAATGAAATAAATGACAAAAATAGCAAAAATGACAAAAATTACAAAAATGACAAATTCAACAAACATGACAGAAAAAACAAAAATGACAAGAATGACAAAAACGATAAAAACGAGAAAAATGACAAAAATGACAAAAATGACAAAAATGACAAAAATGACAAAAATGACAAAAATGACAAAAATGACAAAAATGACAAAATGACAAAATGACAAAAATGACAAAAATAACAAAAATGACAAAAATGACAAAAATGACAAAAAAAATGGCAAAGATGACAAAAGTGACAAAAATGACAGTCATGAAAAAATAACAAAAATGACAAAAATGACAAAAAAAACAAAAATAACAAAAAAAATAAAAATCACAAAAATGACAAAAAAAGCAAAAATGACGAAAATGACAAAAATGACAAAAATAACAAAAATAACAAAAATGACAAAAGTGACAAAAAATACAAATACGCCTAAAATGACAAATATGCCTAAAATGACAAAAGTGACAAAAATGACAATAATGACAAAAATGACAAAAATGACAAATATGACAAAAATGACATAAATGACAACAATGGAAAAAACGACATAAGTGACAAAAATAACAAAAATGGAAAAAATTGCAAAAATGACAAAAATGACAAATTCAACAAAAATGACAGAAAAAACACAAATGACAAAAATTGACACAAACGAGAAAAATGACAAAAATGACAAAAATGACAAAAATGAAAAAAAAAACGAGAAAAATAATAGAAATGGCAAAAACGGCAAAAATGGCAAAAATGACAAAAATGACAAAAAAGACAAAAAATTACAAAAATGACAAAAATGAAAAAAAATAATAGAAATGGCAAAAATGACAAAAATGACAAAAATGACAAAAATGACTGATGGGGCCAATTTCGAAAAGGTGCGCTGATTCAAATTCACCGCGAAGTTCCCAGACGTTGGAAAGTTCGAACAGTTAATTAACAACACTTAATCGGTGATACGTTCACGAAACATTTATTAAAGTAGCCAAACGCTTAACGGGATGAAAAGACAATAGAATTATAAGTGGACTGTATGTGATACGAGCGACACGGGTGCTTTATTCGTTCTAACTTGTCTCGCTGCTAACTGACCAGCAGCAGCTTGTAATAGCCTTTCGAGTCCAACTGGCTATCTTCTATTCCTTTGCCTACGCCTGTTTAACCTACACTACTCCACACATGCACTATTATCTGTCGATCAGAACTACTGGAGATGCGTGTGGCATGGATATAGTAATTGATATTGTTTGTCGGTTGCATTGATTATTGCTTGGCTTGCGATGGTGCAGTTTGGCGCGAACAATGACAAAAATGACAAAAATGACAAAAATGACAAAAATGACACATGTGATAAAAATGACACAAATGACATAAATGGCAAAAAATACAAAAATGACATAAATGACAAAAATGACCAAAATGACAAGAATGGAAAAAACGACATAAGTGACTGTTCGCACAAATTTTTAGACACCGAAGTTCTGGGTGTAATAGCGAATAGCGCCACACCAGATTTCGCCACATCTATTGCGCGCATCCCCCTTGTCGAGTCTTAGGTACTTTTGGTCACTTCACTGGATGACCAAAACACCGCACAAAGCGGAGAATAAAACAAGAAGCAATTGATCGTTACCAGTAAATGCGGGCAGTTGAATTTTGATACCTTTGTTCCGTACCATCCCCGTCGTTGAGTCTTCAATTGCAATAAAGTTTGAAGTCTTTATATCGCGTCTTGTTTTTTCATGCCTCAGTAAACGGAAGTAGAATTCACATTCGAATTTTTCATTATAATCCGAAACCTCGGAAACCGGTTAAACATTTTGGTCCTTCGAGAAGCCGGATTACGGGACTCGCTAGTTCCGTAAAACCATTAGTGCAGTGAACAATAGTACTGAAGTGATTGTGCTGTGAAGAAAAACGGACAAAGGATTCGCAAGGCGCGCGTCTGGGTCCCATGGCTTGGCTTGGGTTTTAGTGAATTGAGCAGTCAAAAATACAAATTCGAGCCACCGCGGGAAGTGGTTTAGCACTAATTAAGTGCACATCGGACCTGTTCTGTGATATTGTGAAACAACATAGACGAACATTTCCTTCCACCGTGGGCTAGTGAATTGCGTCCCAATTAAGGGCAAATAAATTAAATCAGTGCAGCAAAAGTGAGCCATTCTGATTAGAAAAATTTCTCCCACGATCTGTCGCTGCTTCTTTGAAAGAATCCGCTAGAAATCGGCCAAAAAAGTGCGTTTTTGTGTGTGAAACCAAAGGTTCCTGGCGAGCGCTGTGTGGTTTGATCGAACCCGTACAGTGTGCTGTTGTACACAGCTGATTTGGAGCGGCAATACCGTGTGGCTTATGCTACAGTCGTCGGAGCATCGCAGATAGTCCTGCTACCAACCAAGAGGGCAGATAAGTACCACTTTGCTTTTTTTGTGTGTTCAGAGAGTCTGTGGGGGGTTGTTGCATGAAACTCCACAGTCTGGCATTTATAACTTTAGGATTTCCGGATAAAGTGATCGGAATTTGGAAACCCTTTATCCGTGCGATTTGAAGTGGGTCGGTTGTCGAAATATTGCTGATTTTTAGTCCTGTTATCAGCTTGGGCGATTGCGTTGAGCTGTCAACTTTTTGCGAGACGTCGAGTCGATTTCGGTCTGTCATTGGTGGAAAATAGTGCAAGTAAAGAAAAAGTGCAAAGTGGTAGCCGCCTAACTGGAACTCAGTGAATTATAAAGTGGAAAGTGTTGAAAATGCGTGATTTGAAAGAACTTTACAAGTTAGAAGCCAACCTGTGTCGCACTTTCGAGACAGTGCGACGATTTATTTCAAGTGTGAACACCAGTGCTGTGCGGAGTGAACTAATCGGCGTACGCATTGAACGCCTAGACGATGCGTTCAAGCAGTTCCAGTTAGTGCGTGCGGAAATCGAGCTTCAGACCGACCAGGTGACCGGGGTGGATGATCCTGATGAGGAGCTGTCGCTGATCAACGCACGAGCTGAGGAAAACTACACCATTGCCACGGAAAAAGAGGATGACTACTGCAACTTGAAGGGAGAGCTGCTGTGCCTACAGTCGATAGCCCGTCGATCCGAAATTGAACAACCTCCAATCACCAGTTCTCAGAACCCGATCGGATCGTCAGCTAATTTGGCTCGAGTCAAGCTGCCCGAGATTCGCCTGCCAAGCTTTGATGGGCAAATTGAGCTGTGGATAACTTTTCGGGATTCGTTCGACAGCCTAATCAATTCTAGTAACCAGCTTACGCAAATGGACAAGTTTACTTATCTACGCTCCGCGCTGACAGGGGAAGCGCTTCATGAGGTGAGCTCAATCGAGTTATCGGCAGCCAATTATCAATTGGCATGGGATGCTTTGACGAACCGGTACGAGAATCGCAAGCTGATTGTAAAAACGTACGTCGATGCGCTTTTTAAAGTCGACGCTATGCGCAAAGAAAGCTACGACGGGTTGAGCAAGCTGATAGGAGATTTCGAGAAGAATCTACAAACGCTAGAAAAAATCGGTGAATCTTCCGAGAGTTGGAGCACTTTGCTGGTCCACATGGTCTGTGCTCGGTTGGACCCTTCGACGTTACGGCACTGGGAGACGCACCACAACTCCCGAGAGGTGCCCAAGTTCCAGTTATTGATGAGGTTTTTGAAAGACCATTGTTCGATTCTGCAAACTCTAGCGCATCAATCCACGCCCACAGCTGCGGATTACCAGATCAAGCGGTCCAAGTTCGGTGTGAGCCATCCCAGTATCCAGTTCTTTAAAAGATGTCCATTTTGCAGTAACGAGTTCCACTCTGCCTTCCGTTGTATGAAATTCCTCAAGTTTACAGTCGAAGAACGCAGTGATTCAGTGAAAAGGGCTCGACTGTGCCTGAACTGTCTGTCCCCCGGTCATATGGCTCGTGTCTGCAGCAAAGGCTCATGTCATCACTGCGGATCACGTCACCATTCGTTGCTGCATCCAGACCCTATATCCTCCGTCTCGCAAATCCGCAGGAATTCGCCGCCGTCCGTAAGTCAAGCTCCTCAATCCCCACCACCATCTTCGTCATCCCAACCGATCCCTTCTACTAGCCAACTTCCCAGACCACAAACCTCCTCATCGTTTCCGGTTACACAAATGCCAGACTACTCTGCAGACTTCTCTGAAGTCACACAACACACAATCGCACTGCCCACACAAACCCATACACCATCACGCAAAGTGTTGCTGTCGACGGCCGTCGTACGCATCCAAGACCAATCAGGAAACTTCCGGTCAGCCAGAGCCTTACTAGACTCCGGCTCTCAGTTGAACTTTATGACCACCGCATTCTGTCAAGGATTGAAACTTCGAAGTTCTGCCGAATATCTTGCCGTTCAGAGCATCGGTGGTTCAACAGTAGTGTCGAAGAAGGAGGTTGTTGCATACGTTTTCCCCCGCTGTTTGGAGATTTCATCCTTTGTTTCTCCGATGACATTTCACGTGCTTCCGGAGATTACGAATACCCTACCAACCAGCCGTGTTCCGTACTGTTTGCCAAAAAATGTGGTGCTTGCTGATCCCAACTTCTACGAGCCAGGACAAGTAGACCTCATAATAGGTGCTGAGTTCTTTTTCGACATCCTTACTAATGGTCGCTTCAAGGTGGAAGATAATGGTCTCAGCCTCCAGAATTCAGTTTTTGGCTGGATTGTTGCAGGCACTGTTCCCGATCGGGAGAATTCCCACCCACTGGCAGTTACAACGTGTTCAGTTGCAGTGATTCGAAACCAGTTCGCCAGACGTTTGAGAGCCGAAGCAGAAGAAGAAAAAAAGTCTAATCCGAGAGTAGCATCGTCTTTGAAGCACGACACGTATGTCGACGATTCATCAACAGCGAATTCAGTCGAAGATGCGACAAAGTTATCCCTTGAGATGGTCGAGCTTGCAGAAACCGGTGGATTTACGTTGAAGAAGTTCAACTCGAATTCAGCTGAAGTTCTGTCATCACAACCCGAGCATCTTGTAGACGATGGTTCTCTCTTGAATATGGATTCATTCAATGCATCGAGTTCGAGGTTGGATCACCAATCTACAGCAGCTGCAACACAACTTCATCTCGCCTGCCTAGTTGTCATTCTTCTGAAGATATTCTTCCAAACCCTATGTCAGTTTAAATGGGGATGGTTGAAAACCGTGCTGTCAGCTAAGCAAGAGTCTCCAAAATATTTCGAAAATATTTTCATTTGCTTTGCCCTTCGTTCTTTGGCACGATACATTCTGCGGAAAACGGAAACATCCTATGAGATATCTTCGAATCATACACGGCGCACATGACGTGATCGGTCATCAAGTCCCAGTAGTAGCCCCAAAGTTTAGCATCTGCTCACAAAAGCATGTTAGCCAGTTCGTCGCTGGGCCCGGTATCAGCGAACCCGAACTCCTCAGTGTTTGGCCAATTGTCACCATTCAGAGTCAACACAGCAACGGTTTTTCATCGCAGTCATCGAGCCATCTACCTCGCCTTCCGTCGTTTCATTTGCGAAGAGGCAAACAGACAACGCTAGTCTGAGCAGAGTTCCAGCACCAAAGCCTTCAGGGGTGACGCGGTTGCGATCGGACGGGTCGGACCTGTCACCCCACCGCTAACCTTCGTTAAGTAACCATCCATTACTAGAGTCCATTACGGACACTCACCCGTTTCTCCTTAACAGGTTGCGGATCATCGTGCTGGAACTCCCCATCCTGTGTCAACCATGAGCCTACCGTACGAAGTAGCAGCGGCAGCAATCGTAGCATTAGTTCTTCCATCATCATCATCATCATCATCTACAAGCCAGCAGCGCTTCCGGTGTAAACCGGTAGCGTTTCATCCAGTTTTTTGCATGACTCCATTTGTTGCAATTTTGCAACCAGACGCCATCTGTCTGAGCCGGGATCCAGCTCTAAAGCAATCGGGGGTGACGCGGTCGCGATCGGACGGGTCGGACCTGTCACCCCACCACCGCCATCTGTTAAGTACCCGTCAAATTCCAACGTCCAGTTCGGACATTTATCCGTTTTTTCTAAACAGGTGTCGGATCGTCGAGCTACAGGTGTCGGATCGTTCGAGCTGGAACTTCCTGTCCCGTTCCTTGTATAAGTAGCAGTCTGCGCAGTATCCACCATCCCAGTATCCAACAGGCAGCCGTGTGAATCTCAATAGTTGTAGATTTGTTGTGTACATAGTTTTTTTGAAATTCCCTAGTATTTCAAGGCGGCCGGTATGTTCGCACAAATTTTTAGACACCGAAGTTCTGGGTTGTAATAGCGAATAGCACAGCACACCAGATTTCGCCACATCTATTGCGCGCATCCCCCCTTGTCGAGTCTTAGGTACTTTTGGTCACTTCACTGGATGAACCAAAAACACCGCACAAAGCGGAGAATAAAACAAGAAGCAATTGATCGTTACCAGTAAACGCGGGCAGTTGAATTTTGATACCTTTGTTCCGTACCATCCCCGTCGTTGAGTCTTCAATTGCAATAAAGTTTGAAGTCTTTATATCGCGTCTTGTTTTTTCATGCCTCAGTAAACGGAAGTAGAATTCACATTCGAATTTTCATTATAATCCGAAACCTCGGAAACCGGTTTAAACAGTGACAAAAATAACAAAAATGACAAAAATTGCAAAAATGACAAAAATGACAAATTCAACATAAATGACAGAAAAAACAAAAATGACCAAAATGACACAAACGAGAAAAATGACCAAAATGACCAAAATGACAACAATGGAAAAAACGACATAAGTGACAAAAATAACAAAAATGACAAAAATTGCAAAAATGACAAAAATGACAAATTCAACAAAAATGCCAGAAAAAAACAAAAATGACAAAAATGACAAAAACGAGAAAAATGACAAAAATGACAACAATGACAAAAATGACAAAAATGACCAAAATAACAACAATGGAAGAAACGACATAAATGACAAAAATGACAAATATGACGAGAATTGCAAAAATGACAAAAATAACAAATTAAACAAAAATGACAGAAAAAAACAAAAATGACAAAAATGACACAAACGAGAAAAATGACAAAAATGACAAAAATGACAAAAAAGAAAAAAATGACAAAAATGACAACAATGGAAAAAAACGACATAAGTGACAAAAATAACAAAAATGACAAATTCAACAAAAATGACAGAAAAATCAAAAATGACAAAAATGACACAAACGAGAAAAATGACAAAAATGACAAAAATGACAACAATGACAAAAATGACAAAAATGACAAAAATGACAAAAAGGACAAAAATGACAGAAATGACAAAAATAACAAAAATGACAAAAATAACAAAAAGTCAAAAATAACAAAAAAGATAAAAATAGCGAAATGACCTAAATAAAAAAAATGCAAAAATGACAAAAATGACCAAAATGTTTCAAAATGACCAAAATGACAAAAATAACAAAAATGACAAAAAATACAAAAATGACAAAAATAACAAAAAAGACCACGCTCACAAAAAAGTGATAAAACATATATACAAAAAGCCAACTAGAAATAAGAACAAGTTTGGGAAGAAAAAAATATCTGAGCCAAATAATGCTGGAATGTAAAACCTTTACTCAGCTAACTATTTATTGTTGAAAATCTGAGATACTCAAATGTATTGAACTTTTTTAGATTTCCATGAGAAATTTCCAGAAAACATTCATTCTTTTAAATTTACATATAATACGAACTTACCAAATAATCTTTGGACCCTGATAGTCTTTGATCGCTTTCTCTACTTTCCAGTCAGCTCTTGACGGATTCCCGCTCTACACAGCACCTAAACGATGCTCAAAGTCTATATTTCGGTGAGGAAGACGGTTACTTCCTGACGATCACTTTTAACGATTGGCAACATCGTACTTCCAGATATTCCAATTTTTTTTTACAACTTTCGAATCAATTTAACCTCTAAAATATAGGAAAATAATAATTCCTCGACGCAGTGAAAATAAAACACACCCAGTGCCCACGAATCATGGCCTCCTCTTTATCTGAAAATTGAAATATTGAAAAGTTAAAACAAAACAACCATCATTGACAAAATTAGCATAACTGACCAAAATTCAAAAAAATTACATTATTGACAAATAAGCTGAAACGATGTTTAAACTCACTTAAACTAATTGTCAAATTAACATCAATGACAAAAATTTCAAAAATAACAATAACGACAAAATTTAATTCTCTAATTTTTTTATCGAAAATGATTATAACGCCAAAATTTGCTCTTGTCATTATGTCGATTATATTTTCTGGTCAGTTTTATCAATTTTGTCAATTTGATAAATTTTGTTGGTTTTATCAAATAAGTTATTACATCAATGTGTTTTTTTTTTTCAATTTTTCCAATTTTGTTATCTCAATCAAATTTTTCCCTTTTGTCAATTCCTTTTTTGTTTTCATTCTTGTCAATTTTACCAATTTTATCATTATTTTTATAAAAGGTCCATTCTGTCCCTTTTGCCATTTTTGTCAATTTCGTCAGTTTTTTCATTGACGTTAATTTTGTCAATTTGATTGAATTTATCATTTATGTTAATTTTTAGTTTTTTATCTTATTTGTCTTTTATGTGAATTTTTCGAATTTTTGTTCAGTTTAGCTAATTTTGTCAATTTTTGTTGTTTTGTTAGAAAATTTAAATTATTTTAATTTTAATTTAGGTCAATGATAACTAAATTGGCAAAAACTACCAAATTGAAAACTTAACTAAATTGACAAAAATGCCAAAATAATAAAATCGAAATTATTGACGAAATTTAAAAATTTGCAATATTATCAGAACTTTAAAAATTAATTGTTAATTTGACCGATCCTTGGACCCCTACGTTACCGACTCGTATTTTACCCCTGCCGATTGTAATTTTACCCAATCCGGACACGGACCAATGTTGAATTATTTGATACACATCTTTGGGCATCTTTTTTCTTTTTAAATTGTATTCTTGATTCTTATTTTTAGGTTACCATATGCTGTAACTCCAAAAAGAAGGGCCGATTCGAAGTAGTCAGCGCCAGGGAAATGACGTTTTTTTTCAAGTTTCTAATTTTCTTCAGTTTATTTGAAAGTAGTGAAAATTTGGCGAATTAAAGTGTTATTTGATGTGAGTGGATTGGCCTAAGTTTTTCGAAAGGTGGTCAGTTCGTTCCACATCTCAGAAAGGCCCCCATGAACTCAGCTGGGTGCATCACAAAATTGGTGACCTTGTTTTAATATTTATTTGTTAATTTTCATTTTCATCAATCCTAACTGCCAAGTAAGATTTCCCGTAAACATAAAATAATCCTCCCCTCTCCTGTCTGAAAAGACCATCCATTGTCGTATTTTCAGCTAAGTAACGACATGAGCCATTCTGCGGTTTTTCTAACTACATCTTTGAAGTTGTGATGGCTAGTATCTAAAAAAGCAAATGTGTTCACATGTTAAAATCACAGAAAAACAAAAAAAAGTTAAATGTTGAGCTATGTTTTATGCTGGGCGCCAATTGTTCCGTGTCTTATCAACCCCGGGAATCCCAAACCGCTAAAATGAAAAAATAAGTTTGCGTATAGTTTTTCAGTTTATGCTCAGCAGTAGACCAAGTATGAGGGGCGGATCGAGTGCTTTCAAGTTTGATTGCAGTTGGATTAATTCTGTCCTTCAACAAAGCTTCAACAAAGAAAGGTGAGTTTTGACTTTGGCTCAGCTAGCTTCCTCCAATATTGATTCCACCGTTCATCTGTCCCCCAACAGTATTGGGAGATCCTTGTAATATCAACGCACGGAGTGGTATCTGCAGACTTCGAGCCGATTGTTCCTCAAATCGAGGATATTATAAATAATGGCGAAAGACCGCAAATATGTGCCTATGGACAGAATCGACAGAAAATTTTCTGCTGCCCTACCCTCGAAGCCGGTAGAACCAAAATAAGAAGCTTCGAAAAAGTGAAATGTGTAAGAAATGTCAAGCAATGATCCGAGTGTTCTGATGCTGCCACAGAAAAATCTTTTTTTTCAGATTGTAACCGTTGGCGTGAATTGGCCCTCTAGAAAAGAATTCTTCAGAGCTCTTTCGATGAACGAGAAGGACACTCGCACCATAACCGTTCAAGATTGTGGTCACCAAGTATATTCCCTTGATCAAAGGAGGACGATTGAGTCTACCGAACGAGTTCCCAACATATGGCAGCCCTTGGATTTTATGACGAACTAGGAAAATTCGTGTCAAAATGCGGCGGAAGGAAACGCTTATCAGCGATCGATTCATTCCCTAACTGCTGCCCCACTGCGTATTTTTAGGAAAAAACGATCATTTAACAATCGTAAAACTTGGCCAAAACGACCTTAGGAATGCCAATCAAGTTAATAGTTTTCAACAGGATTACGGTATTCGGAACACTGTACATTATCCTAAGTACAAAAACAAATATCATGACGTAGCATTGATCGAACTGGACCGAAAAGTTGAGTTTTCGAATAAAACTCGACCAGCTTGCCTGTGGTCATCTCCAGACTTCAATTTCAAGAAAGCCGTTTGCCCCTTGGATACGGAGCAGCCGAGGCCTTTGTAAAACCCCCTTACTTGATAAAATCTTCTTTCATACTCATACATTAATTCCTTTTCCTTAAAAACAGATGGATATCCTACGAAAATACTGAAACTTGCAGCCATGGAAAATCCTAGAATACGATGAATGCTCTGGTTACTTTATGAACGATGCCAAGTTGAAAAATTCCACGATAGAAAGTCAACTTTGTGCCTCAACAGGTTCCGGAAGGAGATCGTGATACATGTCAGGGGATTCTGGAGGTTCCGCTACAAGTAGTTTTGCAAACGACCACGATTGCCTGTACTACGTTATCGGAGTGACTTCCACAGGACCACCGTGCGGTGTCAACCCGAATCGGCAGGTAATCTACTCCAGGGTGTGGTCCTTTCCTCCTGGACTGGATCGAGGCCATTGTGTGGCGCCGTGATTCCGACTAGACACAATTTACGAAATATATTGTTTGCCACTAAATTTTGACTCATGAATATTGGAATAAAAACACCTGCAATGAATTAAATGGAAAAATATCTTTACCATTGTTTAAGGGACCGATCTCGAAGAAAAAAATTTACAGAGGTTTGTATATAAGAAACGACCGATAAGTTCACGTAGAATTACGACAGCCTGTCCTGTGTCAATGTGTTTTTCGTATTAAATTAGCATTCTAGAATGAAGTATGTCGAATTTTTGAAAGGAAAATGATCTTCTTCAAGAAAAGTCCAGTCTTCCCTAAATTGTCGTTTTTAATACCTATTAATGGTCTAAAACGACCCATAAAGATAGTATGCAGCTTGTTCAACTGCATAACAAAAGGCGAATTAAATATAAGTATAAGCAGAGAAACAAAGCCGATGTCGTCGAAATGATTGCGCCCGGCAGTTATGCAAATAATGTTATCAATACACGAGCTTTGTATCAAACGCTTGCGAGAATAGCTTTCAATGACTGCTTTGATTTAAACGCTTGACTCAGAGCAAAAGCTCTCGAACTCTCGAAGCCTCATGCGTCTCGTTGGAATCAGTATTTATGTTTTCATTTCCCTTCGGATCACATTGCAATCACTAACTTAAAATGTTGTTTTACCTAGGATTCCAGAAGGCGTTAGATTAACCATGTTTTTCATTCCACCACAGAAATATAAACGGCCCTTTTCAGGGCCAGAGATGTTCAAAGAGTAGTTTTTGATCTTTTTTAAATTTTTAGAACTCGTTGTGCGTTGAGTGGGCGGTATGGATGGGTGCAGAGATGCCAATATGCCTGATTTTTCAGGGATTGCCTGATTTTTCGAGGCTCTGCCTGACAACCTGAAAAGCCATTGAATTTCCCTGATTTTTCAAAAAATGCCTGATTTTGCCTGATTTTTGCGAATGTGATGAAAAATGGGTAGTAAGGAAACTAAATAAGGTACCATTGCTGAAGTTAAAAAGCGAAAATGTGACTGAATGAAACCAATCGAAAGATTCCCATTAATTCATATCTTAAAAAGGGAATGAAAAGAAATCTTTCGGCTTTGATTCAGTAGAATTATGCAACCAAGTAGGCCCACAAACACAGTAAAACTGTAGAGTAAGGAACTAAATAAGGTACCATTGCTGAAGTTAAAAAGCGAAAATGTGACTGAATGAAACCAATCGAAAGATTCCCATTAATTCATATCTTAAAAAGGGAATGAAAAGAAATCTTTCGGCTTTGATTCAGTAGAATTATGCAACAGCCAAGTAGGGCCCCAACAACACAGTAAAACTGTAGAGTGATGACCAAAAAAAAAAAAAAAAGGTTCATCACTTTTTTAGAGGAATTTCCGTTACTTATGTAGCCTGATTTTGCCCTGATTTTTATTTCACCAGTTCCCTGATTTTTGAAATATATGTTGGCAACCCTGGATGGGTTGTGGGGCATAGATGCCACCACCTACCGATTTTTCGGTATTCATACCGATTTTTGGGCAATTTTTTATCCAAGAATCGGTATATACCGAATACCGATTTTTTGCAAAACATACCGATTTCATACCGATTTTTGAGATTTTGATACAAAATGTAAAATTTATTTCAGTTTAAAAAAGACTATCGAAAATATTGGGTTTTTCTGTTAAATTGAAAGACGACCAAGTGATACTATTTGGCGTTAGCTAAGTAAGAAACACTTGAAGCTGTAAGTGCACGTTTTTCACCTATTTCAATCGAAACTCTCAAATTTTAAAGGAAAGAAGCATTTTGTTTTTGAAAGTCGAAAATTTTAACTATCCTTTGAAATTTGGAGGTAATTTTTCCATTGAGAATATTGGAAACTATCGTTTTCTATAACAGATTCTATGATATTTATAATTCCGCCAAAATAGCCAGCGGAAATTAATCTAATGAAGTTGAATATGAATGAGTTTTCAGAATTTTGAAAACATAAACAAATTGTATAGAACACTCTATAAGGATTAAATCTATAAGGAATCATGTGTTAATCCATAACATGAAGAAATTTTATTACTGAAAATATTTCAAGGAAGCTCCAAGATTTTTTATTTCTTGATAGAGAATTGCACAAAAACTTTTCAATATGCGATTTTTTTAATCTGGGGCCCATAGAGCCAAAAGAATATTAGTGCAAATGATCCATGAGTTAATAATACAGAACGATTTTACATGTTCCCAAACTATATTTCGTAATTTTTTCAGACTTTTATAAATTTATTTTCATATCTTTATGTTCGGAAAAAAAAAATACAAATTATTTAAAAACGAATGGAAAATTGCCAAACACATCAGAAGCGTTTTTTTCTCGAAATTTGCTTTTATGCACTTGCACTTATACACATTTTTGGCATCAATGCAGTAATTATGAAAATACAAAGTTTATAAAATTATAATAGCGAAGAAAGAACAGTGAAAACCTTCTTAGAAACTCCTAAAAACGAATAAAAATGTATCAAAACAAAAAAAAACTGAGCACACAAAATACTATAAGGCATTTATTAGAAAAAAGTATTAAATAACAGACTTCAGAATCACTACCGAAAATTTTTAATCACCTTGAAATACCGATTTTTATACCGATTTTTTCGGATTTCCATACCGAAAAAAGGTTTTTTTTGGGTTCAAAAATACCGATTTAAATGTGGCATCACTGGTGTGGGGTGGGTGTGCGATGGGTAAAGTGGAGGTGTGCGATGGGTAGGTGGTGTGGTGTGCGATGGGGTAGGTGGTGGTGTTGCGATGGGTAGGTGGTGGTGGTGTGCGATGGGTTAAGTGGTGGGTGTGCGATGGGTAGTGGTGGTGTGCGATGGGTAGGTGGTGGTGTGCGATGGGTAGTGGTGGTGTGCGATAGTTGATGGGGGGTGTGCGATGGGTGGATGGCATATGATGGCTGGGTAGTGTGAAATGGGTGTGTGTGGAGGTGTGCGAGGGGTGGCAAGGTTGGGTGGGGCGGTATGGTACTGTGCGATGGGTTGATGGTTTTGCGATAGGTGGCTGGTGTGCGATGGGTGGATTGTGTGAGCGAAGGGTAGGGATGGGAAGTATGATGGGTGATGTGGAAAGAGGGCGGCGGGCTAACGGGTGATGTTCCATGGGAGGTTTTTTTGTGATGGGAGGTGTGTGTGTGTGTGTGTGTGTGTGTGTGTGTGTGTGTGTGTGTGTGTGTGTGTGTGTGTGTGTGTGTGTGTGTGTGTGTGTGTGTGTGTGTGTGTGTGTGTGTGTGTGTGTGTGTGTGGGTGTGTGTGTGTGTGGGTGTGTGTGTGTGTGTGTGTGTGTGTGTGTGTGTGTGGGTGTGTGTGTGTGTGTGTGTGTGTGGTGTGTGTGTGTGTGTGTGTGTGTGTGTGTGTGTGTGTGTGTGTGTGTGTGTGGTGTGTGTGTGTGTGTGTGTGTGTGTGTGGTGTGTGTGTGTGTGTGTGTGTGTGTGTGTGTGTGTGTGGTGTGTGTGTGTGTGTGTGTGTGTGTGTGTGTGTGTGTGTGTGTGTGTGTGTGTGTGTGTGTGTGTGTGTGTGTGTGTGTGTGTGTGTGTGTGTGTGTGTGTGTGTGTGTGTGTGTGTGTGTGTGTGTGTGTGTGTGTGTGTGTGTGTGTGTGTGTGTGTGTGGTGTGTGTGTGTGTGTGTGTGTGTGTGTGTGTGTGTGTGTGTGTGTGTGTGTGTGTGTGTGTGTGTGTGTGTGGTGTGTGTGTGTGTGTGTGTGTGTGTGTGTGTGTGTGTGTGTGTGTGTGTGTGTGGTGTGTGTGTGTGTGGTGTGTGTGTGTGTGTGTGTGTGTGTGTGTGTGTGTGTGTGTGTTGTAACGATGTTACATATACTTGTGAAAGTCTAACAAAACCTCAAGCGATTCCTACAAGCGTTCTCAGTCTCTGAAAATTGCCAAGCTAAGAGTCGTCAGGTAGAGAACTTGGCAGCTAGAATGTGATCAGGTTTGGGTTTCGTCATTAAATGACGAAACCAAAGAGAACGGAAAACAAAACGGATTTAAACGATGACCCTCGCGGCGCGTCGTATGATGGGTTATGAAGCCCTAGCCAAGAAGGGTCTCGTCCATTTCGAGCTTGACCACATAGCGAGCAACAGTTCCGTTAGTAGTGCTGTAAATAAAGTAAAACGTGGGCTTAAGTAGTGATCAGCATCTCGTGAGTTTACTGAGTCGTTGTACCAGGATAAGTAAGCCTAATAATCTTGTTTTGTTTAGGCTTTTCTTACGACAATTAGGTCCAGCTTGTTTTGATAAAACAAGAAAAGTAAAAACAAAAATCAGGTAAACGTTAATGCCAAAAAGCACTTTACATGATTGTAATGCAATTGTATTTTTGTTAACTGAAACTCGAAGGTTTCCCTTCGAGAAGGGACCTCCCTTGGAACACGGACGACGACTGAAAGTGCGACATCCCTAATTTGAAGGCACTAGAAGTGGTGTGTCCTTGTCGTGCAACATAGCCGACCGCGAGAAAGTCGCGGGGTAGCCGGAATTAAATCGCGGGTGTCGTCGTGACTAAACCCTCCATGTTGGGGGTGGTGTTCCAGGAAGTGGTGAATAAAAGTTTCATCGATTCGCCTACTTCACAGCCGTGACACCAACAGTAACTAAAGCGGTGTGTAACATCTTCTACGAATGAACTCACCTACCTGTTTACCGATGCCGGGCACCGGTTTGTCGCGCTCACTTATTAGCAGTTAGCACGTGGAATCTTGGAACCTGGGAAGATCAACAACAAGCATGCGCATGCCAACGGAAAACTGTAAGGTTAGATAGTAATAAGCACCAATGTAAATACTAACACCCTCCCCCAAAAGTTTTAAAAGTAATTAAAGGCGCGCGAACCAATATTGTATACACAGAAATCTGCTTGTTGTGGTCATTTGGAGTGCCCGAGGTTTTCTTGGCCGGTTATTCGATTTCGTTTTTAGTATAGGCTCTGGTGAGGAAAACCTTTCAAAGGACACCTCATCACCCTTTGATTGTTGAAGATTTTGCTTTGGATTGTCGTTTGGTTTTCGGGTTGCTTCGGTTTTTCGACCCAGAGCACATTTTTCCGGTCGGGACTCGCCCCTGAGGA
>NC_073691.1:197099436-197128507 GCF_029784155.1 Uranotaenia lowii | reverse complement strand
AAACTCATTTTTAATCTTTTCAAATTCTGTCCATTCAATTTCAAATTCTGTGATCAATTGAAATTTTTAGACAATTATTGCTATTAAATTTTTCTTAACAAAAGCTGACAACAGTATTTCTTTTTGTTATTTCTTCATAGCCGTGCTTTTCAACAAAATGGAAAAACTTGTTTAGCAGAAAAACCCCGTTGCATTTTTAACAGAACTCGAATGAATATAATAAGCAGTCTTAGAGTAAGTTGACAAAAAAAAGTTCTGTATTCTTTCTACAGTTTTGACATAAAATATTTAGCAATGTCTATTTTAACCTATGAGGTCGGAAAAAATATCAAATTCTTCTTCTGTCAGCTCCCTTCGATTTTTTCCGAAAATTCCCTAGGCGGAATTAAATAAAATTTGAAGTATTTTATTGGAAAATTTAATAAATTCTCCGAAAATTCAAACGGTTGAAACAAGAGAATTAACATAACTATAGAAGGAAATTGTATAGCATTATGAATTCAGATTTTTTTTTACCTTTTCGAACTAAATTAACTCGATTTCATAATTCTGTGCCATGAAGATTACATGAAAGTTTGTTGCATACCTACTACATTTTGTTCAATCTGTTCAAACTTATTGAAAATTTGGATTAATTTTTTCGCCAATAGAAACAGGAAGTGATTGAAGAAGATTGCTGGTCATCATACGGCGAAAAAAAAATGCGACGGGTGATTCGAGTTTCGAGTTTTGTTTATATCCGGCGATTCCTATTCCTAATCTAAGCCGGGAAATTCTGACAAATTGGGTTCCAAATCAATCCTCTAGCAGATGCAAATCGGAAACACATTACGCAGTCGGATTTCTCGGAGGATTCATGCTTGCCAGATTCAGCTCGTCCTCATAGTTTTTCTTCAAAAATTCAGAGCTACAGTACGTCGTTCATTGCCATCAATCTTACAACCGGGTTTTTCGCTTTGCTTCAATGCCTGGATCATCAATATGTCACCAAACTTGCGCATCACCATCACCAGGCGATTCTTATCAACCCGGAACTTGTCGTAGGAATTCGGCTATCTCCATCGCCATCTGATTAAAAAAAAATGTTGGCAATCCTGCCTGGGTCACCGGTGGGAAACGACCGGTTTTTCGGTTCCGAAATCGCAACGAAAGTGTAGAAAAAGATTATTTGGATGGAGATTCCAAACAACATCTTTCATCGCTATATAAAATTCGAAATGCTTCTATTCAAAACAATAATAATTATTTCTTATTTTGTTTTAAACCGTAGGATGGGTCTTTCGCTGATTGATGTCCTCAAGGATGAACATCAGCATCGGAAACAATTAAATGTGAACAAGAATTGGATGCACCGTTGGCGGCAAGGTAGAAGGTGGAGTTGTTTCTTCCTCCGAATATTCCCTGCATTTTGCTTCTAATCAGTAAGCTTGCCGACCCCAGGGATTGATCAGGGAATCTCTGGGACGCCTACCGATTGACTAGTGGCTAGTCTTGCACTTAGGCGCCCAACTAAAACTGCCTTACTTTTGCAAATACACAAGCGGGTCACCAGTATCCGTTGCATAACGAATAACTTGAAATCTAAGTAGTTTATAAATTTACGATGGCAGCCATAAAAAATTTGGATTCATAAAACGAACTTATTTTGGTCCGGAATCCGTCTAGAAAACGGACTGAGATCTGACCAATTTAAGTCTGGAATCGGACCAAATTTGGTCTGGAAATCTGGACTAATTGATTTGACAGTTTGTTTTTGGCAAGAAGCTGAAGAAAGCAAACATTTCCGTACCAAGTTTTCAGTCAAGAAACCTGCAGGAAGAAGAAAATTGAAACGAGTGAAATACGTATATGGGCAACATGGCCGTCTTCATTGCAACAATTTCAACCAGAGGCAATTTTTTAATAATCCTTAAAATGATATCTGCGGCTCGGGATTGTCAACCAAAGGGATCTTTGGTAACATTAATAAATTATGGTTGGGCACAAAATCCAGATTTTTCAGTATAATCCTTGTTAAAATTGATTATAAATTTGCACTATGACAACAACAGATGCGTTTGCCAACCAAAATGTTACCCTATTTCTAGTCTGTTATGGGGTGAAGTGTTTAATTTCGGGAACCGCACTGACGTTCTGGTACCAAAAATTTGGTACGTTGCGTATGTATGCGATTTGACAGCTGGTTCAGTCCTCTGGTTTTTGGCAACGCGTGGCGTCGTCAGGAAACTTGTGTAACCAGAGCACTGAATTGGTCCGAATTTGGTCGGTTTTCTAGTCTGTTTTTGGACTGATTCACGGGTTGAACGGACCAAAACCCGATCGATTTTTGTCCGATTTTACGATCTTCTTCTTCTTCTTACACCAACATGGCCAAAACTTGTATGCATCCTGGAAAATGAAAAACTTGCGTTTTTCATTTTTCTTTTCAACATAGTGTCTGAAACATGGAACATGCATTGCAGAAACTACTACGGCCAGGCCAACCATGTGATGAAAACGCAAAAGATACAGGAACGAGGGAGGGATGAAGCGTGGAGATCCCTGCCAAACGCTTCTTATGATTAAATAAGTAATAAAGTGCAAATGTATTTGTAAAATTGTAATGAGGAAAATAAAATGGATTGATCTCACCCGAAACTTTCAAAGTTTGACGTCAATTCAAACAGGAAATCACATTTTTTACGTTTTCACTAAAAATCTTTCTCAGCTCGTCTCATGTCCTTGTCAAAATTTCATTACTTTCACAGAGCCTTCATTTTTCAGATTCTTCTTACATATCAGCAATCATAGCAAGCCACAAAAAGCTCACATGTTACAACCAGAAAAAAATTGAGCTCTGGGTGGTGGGGCAAATTTATGGACACTTAACTTATCACTGACTTGTAACAAATTTTGTCGAAGAAACTATTTGCAACACATTTCCGTCACTTTCAGATGCCTTTATTCCTCCTTTTCAAACAATTTTTGGAGGGTTGGCCGTTAACGTGGCAGAAGAATCTTAGCCGAATTCGAGCAAAACAACATGAAAAAAAGACTTGTATAAACAACGGCTGATAGAACTTTTTAAATTTGCTTCTTTAAGTGTAAATAACCGAAACAGATAACACTTTTAGAAGGAATAGCTTGTCTCTTCATCGGCGTAAAAAAAAACACCCAAGCTCTTCGAAATTTTTCAACTCCGATCACCAGCAGCCATCAGCGGAACACTACATTTTTCCTTAATGAGCTCTAAATGAAGTTCCTTATAAATTGTATTGAAAAATAACCCCTGGCCTTCCGGTAATCACTCCAATGATAAACCGCAGTGATGGTTGCACTTCTTCGTCGTTTAACTTTAATTTTTGTCACTAAAATTTAATTGAAACAAAGCTTTTGCGGACGAAGAAAAAAAACGCGTGCGACTCGCACAAGGCATCGCCTACTCCAATCTGAGTAAAATCAAGTATTTGTCCGATTTTACGATCTGGGCAGGGCTGGAAAACAGAAAAAAAGTGAAAAAATCGCTCATAGTTCAAATAGATCTGATTAAATCACAACAAATTTTGTTTCCTGAAAATTATCATTATAAAAACTTTATTTTAGCCTTTAAAAAAGTTTTTCATTTCAAAGTTTTTCAAATTTTATCAAGCTGAGCATGCCCTATACATATACAATACTTTTGTTGATTTTGGGCTGCTGGACCTCCTTCTAAAACGGAGTTTATCGAGCGAAGGCTGAGACTAGCAGCTGTTCCCAGCCTTACCTTGCCAAGTACGGCATGAAACGTGTACACCACCCGCTGCGTGCGTAAAATAATGCTGCATAACCCGAGGCTCACTAGATGGATAGCAATGACGTCATAAGACAAATGTCATTGTTGGGAAGATATCACGCTAATTTTCAATAATCCATTTTTGTTTCAAAATGGTGTGCGTTTTGGGAGTGAAGAAAGGAAGTTTCCCAGTTTTCTTTGACGGAAGTTGCAATGTCCTCCAAACATCCAATATAAGAACACAGAGCCTTCCGGTAATAAATTTGAAAATCTTCCTCGGATTTGCCAGTTCGGTTCCAATTGGAACGCCAAAAGATCATAAACTAATATTTCATCCAGCTTGTACCAAAATCTCTAAACTCTTAACTTTTAAATCTCCTGGGTTTATTGCCTGAAATTCCTTGAACTGAGCTTAAAAATAACCATTTTCCTGCTTCTCCTCGATATTTCCTTGTGGTTGAAAAGTAACCACACTCGCTTCTCAAGAGAAGGTAAAAATGCCTTCTAAATATGGCAGAAGTCAAAAATTACTTAATCCGAAAGGTGAGAACTGGTTATTCTTGAACCGAAAAGAATTTTTACAAATCGAGCGTGTATCGATTGAAATTTAGAAGTAGGATGATAAAATTTATAATAAGAGAATTTCTTGATCTAAGTAAAGCTTATGATACAGCTCAACGTGGGCCTAGCTTAGAAACGTGGGGTTTTCATGGAAAACCATATCTTTTTATTCAAGATTATCTTCAAAACCGTACATTCAAAGTACTAGTCGGCCAACAATTCTCGCATCCAAAAACTCTACGCAACGGTGTTCCTCAAGTCCCTGTGCTAGCTGTAACTGTATTTCAACATGCTGTAGCATCTGTAATTGAGTGGGCGAAAGAAATTTGGTTCTCTATTTCCGTAGAAAAATCGCAAATACTGCATATTTGCCGTAGACGACGACATGGATCGTTACCAATAGTTTCTATTGAAGGAAATTTTGTACGTGTTTCAGGCATTACATTTACGAAAACTTTAAACAATTCTGCGCAAATTCATCAAACGAAAACTAATTAAGAGTCTCGTCTAAACCTGTTGAGAGGTATCGGAGGCATTCCTTACGTCACGCAAGAGCATTTTAAACCTTTTAAAAGGATTTGGGAATCCAAGCTTTTTTACGGAATCAACACTGTGTGTCGAAAAGGAATTGATTCATTGAAACCTCTAGCCGCTAGCTACAATGCTGGTGTACACATTGTTTCAGATGCTCTCATGGAAGCCCAATTTTATCTATACATGCAGAGTGTGGTATTTTTCCATGGAAAAATCGCCTTATAGTACGCTTAGCTAAAAATTTTGTGTTGATAAACCCACCGGAAATACTACTCCCGTCTCTAAAAGATCATTGGAATTCTTTCAAGATATAACAGGAAAAGAAATACCAGGTAGGAAGCCATGAAATACGACTGTTTCTCACATTGACTGGACAATAAAAAAATCAATATAAATTTGGTGAAAAGATGAAAGATTCATATCATCACACTAATTAAATTTTCACGATGGATCTATGTCTAACGGTAAGGCGACTTTGGTTGGAGTATCGAGTGGATCTAAGGAATATGCTTCTCAATTAAATGAGGAATGTTCAGTATTTTCGGCCAAAGCCATACCCAAGCAACCAAAAGTCAAATATTTACTTGAATGAAAGCTTTGATAGTTACAAATTGGCTGACAAAGAGAATAAACTGCCCAATCCCCTTAGGTGAACTTTAAGTGCTCATTAATGAACATGAAAGTTGTAAAAGTGTTTAATATGTACGTTTTATGTGTCTTATTTTGCTCAATTCCCATAAGTGAACTGTTGGACTTGAAAGTTGCAATAGTTATTTATATGTACGTTGTAAGAGACTTAAGTCACATAAAGGGTACAAAAGTGATCAAAACGGGATTTACTAAGGCACGAAAAGTGTATTGAGGTGCTTCTTCCTGGCTGGCTGGCTGTCTGGTTGGGCGAGTTCTAGTTTCAGTAAAAACAACATCTAGGTGTGGTCAAGTGGTAGCGAATTAAATTCTCACCACGAAGTTCAAAGTTCGATTCCCAAAGAAGGCAATTTTTTTTCAAAAAGAAATTTGATACTTGAGTGACCATTCTGATGTTATATATGTGGGAAATTTAGGAAAGAGGCAATTGAGCAGAAAATTTAACAAATCTCGTCAGACTTTGGAATCCAGCGCGTGGCATCAAGGTGATATGAAATGATACCAAGGGTGAACTTGAGATAGAAAGAGAATTTTTTGGGAATTTTTACGATTCTTTGGAAGCTTAATTAAAAGGCCGCTGGAAGTTGAATAGAAGGTCATTAAGACTTGTTTTGGAACTTAAATTTTGAGCTGCATAGAACGCACTTCATATCAATGAGTTAGCTGCGTGAGCTTTTTTTGTACCTGTTTTATGGGACTTTTGCGGTTATATTCTCCGAATCAGCTAGTATTCTGTCTGCTGTTGAATCTGGAAAATCGACCCATCCTTGGATACGTAGCATTAAATTTGATTTGACACGATTAAATACATCTCTTTGTTGGATCCCTGGCCACGTTGAAATCACTGGTAACGATTCAGCTGATAATCTAGCCGCTAGAGGAAGAAGTTGTGAACAATCAATTTTCGATGTTTCCGCTCAAGATATAAGGCGCTTGATTCCAAGGGAGACAAGTTTTTCTTCGAGAAATCAAAAACACCACCATTTCTTGGTGTGATAGAACAGATCCTTAGGAACGGCGATCACTCAAGGGTCTTCGGATCGGTCATACGAATCAAATTCAGTTGAGCTTTTGGACTAATGGAACATCTCTATGAAACGCCTGTAACGAACCTCTAACTGATTGGAGAAAGCCGTATTTAGGACCAGGATAGAAAAACTAACGGCATCAATGTTCGTTTTTCAACTACTCCTCTCTTTCAGTAATATCTACTAAATCCTTTACGCACTTATCTGATAGGTTCAAATATTAAGTAGATAAAGATAAAAAAAACATGCTTAATTTTCAGCTATCAAACTCTGCTCATCTACATACCTATAACCTACAGAGATTAGCTAACTTTCTATAATTTCAGTAAATGAGCAATACAGATTCACAATAAATCTCTCGTTATGTTTTACGAACTGTTTCAGGAGAAGTGATATCAGGAACGCTGTGATCGGGTTGCCAGTTTGGCAAACGGAGTTGAAAAAAAACCAATTAAAAGAAACAATAATACACAAACAGGAAATAGCAAACGCTTTATTCACTCGCAATAATTGGCACTCAGCACAACGATTACATATCGACACCGTTCAATTTTATTTCGTTTTTTTTCTCGGATAATTCTAATCACGCACCAGAATGCAATCCCACGCGACTCCCTAACCCACAACCTATGGTTTACTAGGGAACTAGAGAAGGAGCTTCAGAGTTGTTTTTTTTTTCTCTCTCGTTCTTAAAAGCACCCGACGCAAAACGGCAATACTGATGATGGTTGATTCCGGAATGTCGTACCAGATAGTGCATTTACAAATACTGCTAAACGGGAAAATACCTATGTAAATGCACTTCTGACACGCACCCCAAAACTCTTTGCCCGTCGATCTCGTTCCGTAAGCCTCCTGTGTCCGCCCGCACCATTCCCGGGATCACTTTACGAGTTCAGCAAACGGCGATTAGTCTCGGTGCCTCTCGGAGTGTTCTGTCTGGGGACAGACCGATGCCGGTTGCCCCCCTGCCATCCGGTGACCTCCCCGGTGCATAGAAATGGGTGGTTTCCGTTTCCGTTGCGCGTGCTGTTGCTGCTTTTGCTACTACTGCTGCTGATGCTGAACCTTGACCTCCCGGTGTAGATTCTGTGCCTTTTCTGTTCTCTCAATGGATTATTCCCATTTCACAACATGCGATGATATGTGACCAAAAAAGTAGGCGTTGAAAATTCCCCGTTTCGCATTAAGTGTTTTGATCGAAGCTGTTACAGAACAACACATTTTTTTTCGAGATAAACGTCGCCGCTTGCTTTGTTGATGTAAAGAACAACCTGTTCAGTATGAGTATGTGTCAGAAATGCTCAATTGCACCCCGACCGAACAAGTCTGTTTGCCAACGTTAGAATGTGCTAGTAAGTCCCGGAATGAAATTGCGAAGGCAGCTGCTTATGTAACCAAGGTTTTTTTTCTACTCCATCCCAATCCCAAGTATGTAGGAACGTGTACACGTAGCTACTTCGAAAACAGTTTTCCTATCGCATAACCGTCGTCAAATCGTCTCTCAGTGGCGAACTTTGAGACAGATTGTCAATCACAGAAAGGGAAAAGTGAAATCAACCTCGCCGTCGCAGTTGTCAAACTGGGACGACCTTTCCGACCGGTAGCATCTGATGGCGTTTAAATACGAAATTGCCACATTTCAGAGATCTACTTGTAATTACAATTGCAAGTTACTGAGAAAGCTCCTCGGCGCTTCTGAGTTCCCCTCCTGGAGTCTTGATCAAACGATCAATCATCGTTTCGATTTGCGTGACAAATGTAGTGACAATTTCCGACTCTGATATGTGTTGTGAGCCTACTTAGTTGAAAAATTCGACTGAATCAAAGCAATCGAAAGATTCCCTTTAATTCAACCACGCCGTTCTTTCGATTGCTTTGATTCAATCGAAACTCCCGTTTTAAGCCCCACGAAAAGGGGTCAATGGACAGTTTTACGCTGAAATTGACTTAAAACATCAGCGGATTTCCTATTAAATTTCATTTTTGTCTTGATTTCCTATGATACAACGCCCAGCTTAACACACCAAAAGATTGTCAAAAAAGCTTAACAACGTCACCGCACTGACTCAAAATTGATCCATTTTACGATACATGCGCGTACTGCGAATGGACAAACAAACGCTCTGAAAACATTCCGTTCTTTTCTTTGAACCAAACGGTATCCTCGCGATTTTTGTAAGTTTTCAATGCAAACATCGATAAATCCAGTTCCCAGAGTGATGATGGGAACTGTTTTTGGCTGTTATAATTAAGTCTCAACTTCAAACTGATCATCTTCGCGGGAGCCGAACAACTAACACTTTACACGTTTATTCGAATTCATCTTGGAAGATAGACCCCCGGAGAAATGTCTAGAAGGGTTCGGTTCTTATTTAAACTTACAGAAGAAGATAGTAAGTTGCTATCGAAATACCGGTATCTGAACTTTTCTTATACCGTGGTTGAACTAAAGGGAATCTTCCCGAGATTTCTCGACGATAAGTCATGAAGTTTGATGAGCGATCAGCACAAAGAAATTCTAAGATTCTCCAGCTCGCATCTAGTTTTTCAATATGGCTGAACATGTGATTTGACAGTTTGGATCACCTTACTTAGTTCGCCACCGGGTTTTTAAACTTGTTATTGTTGAATCCGATCGAGCTTTAACTTTTAAAGAAGAAACTCAGTTTCTGGTTTACCACACCAACGTTAGGGTTCAACATCAAACATTGACCAAATTTGACCACTACTAAACTCGAAGCTCTTCACAAATAACACCCGAAAAAAAAACCTCAAAATCAAATCCGAAAGTGAAACCGCTAGCGCTAATTGATAGAGCAAACGCTCTCAGCGTTGTCCGTTGCACCAAAATAATAATGATCAATCGCCGTGTGCCAGTCACTTTAAGTAGCTAGCTGGAAAGCAATGGAAATCTCCTCCAATTTTTCCCGCACCAGAGAAATTTAAGAAACTAGCTTGCGAGAAAGCAAAAGAAATTGCAATTACCAACCACTGCCACACGCTTCGTTTCGCTTTCGTTGGGTTATGCAGCACGGCAGGGGCTTTTTTTTCTTCGTTCGTTCGCTTCGTTGAAAATAAAAGTTCGAAGATGATGATCGCTTGGGACCCCAATGAAAGAGGGGGGTCTTAGATGACGTGAGTCAATCTTCGCTCGATCGATTCATCCGAATTCAATGATTCGCTCGCTAATCAGTGGAACGGTAAATCAAGTAACGGCAGCTTGCGAACTTCGAAAGATTATCTCACCTTCGCTATGGTTTTTGGAGATCAACGAATGTGAAAAATTATGGGTAATGAAGCGTGTCTTACTTTTCCAGCCATTGAACCGGTTGACGGATTTTACCGAACTCAATTTTGCTATCAAACTCCCGAGAATCTGTTTGGTTTGGTTGGGTGAGGTCAACTGCCTATTCCGCGTGTAGCGTGTCGCTCGTGCTGGCTGTCGTTTCGCATTCGCAAACACGAAGACCGCACGCACGAAGATGAGCTCCAATTATCATCAAGGAATCATGGCGGCGATGATAAGTGTGGGAGAAAAGCGAGAAACTTTACGAAAGAGAGATTGCCCGTCGTTTCATAATTTTTTATTTCGTGGTTCGGTTAATTTTTCATGCGAAAAATGATGCTCCGGTTATTGTCTTGTGCTCGTACCTTGTTATTTCACCGATGAAGACGTCGTCTATTTAAGATGCAGTTTCCACTTTTGTGTTTCTTTTTTTTGTTAAACAAAAAAAAGCAAACAAACGCATGGGGAAACGAGTTATCTTCAACGGGTACATTTGTACCCGCGATGGAACAGCAGATATGATCACTCGCCTGCGCCTGATAATGGAAGGTTTGTTGACGCGGGATCATCGCGATTGGATTGTGCTGCGGTGATGTACTCGTAGACACACGCAACAGAGCACAACACAATAAATGCCTTCTTACTTACATATACTTAGTTTGTTGACTTTGGAGAGATCAACATGCTGGGGGGCGAGGCGATGATGTGTCACGTGATCGACCGATGATATCGAACACGTGCGCACTTGCTCGCTTGTTGGAAAATGTTGGGAAAGTGGGTGCTCGATCGCCTTGAAATTTGAAAGCTTTGAATCTTTAACTTTAAAAACGAAGATTGTGAATTTACCAAACAACCATTTGGTTTTAATATAGTGCCAAAACGTTTCCAGAGGTTTTTTCAAGCGTTTGCTACATTCACTTGAATAAAGTACGCTCAGTCGACGTGTAAATTACCAAATTTAGCTTACCATTCGGTTAAAGTGCAAAGTTACAAAAATGACCTTTGGATTTTAAATAACACCCGAACCCTTCTAGACATTTCTCCGGATGTCTATCTTCCAAGATGAATTCCAATAAGCGTGTAAAGTGTTAGTTGTTCAGCTTCCCCGAAGATGATCAGTTTTGAAGTTGAGACTCAATTATAGCAGCGAAAAACAGTTCCATTCACCGCTCTGGGATTTGAACCGAATTTTTCGATGCTCGCATTGAAAGCTTAAAAAATTCGCCAGGATACCGTTTGGTTCAAAGAAAAGAACGGAATGTTTTCAGTGATAACTTCGAGCGGTTGTTTGTCCTTTCGCAGTACGCGCATGTATCGTGAAATGGATCAGTTCTGAGTCAATGGTAACGTTGTTAAGCTGTTTTGACAATCTTTCGGTGTATTAAGGTGGAAAAATCGTTGTTTCACAGGAAGTTAAGACAAAAATGAAATTTAATGGGAATTCTTCGGGTCTTACATTAGGTCATAATCCTATTAAAGATTTTCCAAAGAAAAGTGTTCCCAACCAGCGTAAAAATGATAAAATTTGAAGTTTTGAGTCAATAACAGCGTAAAACTGTCCACTGACCTCTTTCGTGGGGCTTAAAACGGGAGTTTCGATTGAATGAAAGCAACCGAAAGGACCACGTGGTTGAATTAAAGGGAATCTTCGATTGCTTTGATTCAATGGAATAATTCAACCAAGTAGGCTCACAACACATATAAGAGATACCATTTTGTAGAGATCTTAAAATTAGGATCAAATCCCTTCAAGCGTTAGGTGGCGACCTTCAAACGTTCATCTCTGTGTAGGGCAATTTTTTTTATAGCGCAACGGCAACTCGAAGCAAACCTCGTTCTGTTGAGTCACTCGAGCGAATCAGTATGCAGCTACCTACGGTTTTGCAGCGGTTCCGAGAGCTGGGATGAATGGGAAACCGCAAGATCGCTCGCCATACATTCAATCCGCATCCAGCAACCGTAGCAAAAACGCATCTCGAGCTAGAGAACACAAAAGATAAATACCGAGAATCATTTGGTTTGCACGATACACGGCCGGGGAAACCTTTTTGCTAATGATAATTGCCATCTAACAACCTTGCGTTTTTTTCTACACACGCACACACACATGGCCAGAAAACCCACACATTCGGTTTGAAAGGGAAAAATGCGGCACCTGGTGCGGGGGTTTTTGGCATCCCTTGGCCGTTGTCGTCGTCGTCGCATGTTTGTCGGCTCATAGGAATTACAAAAATAAGTGCGCAAAAATTTTGAGGTTACAGCGCAAACGCTTGAGGAATTGCATTTGCAGTGAACGCGCGGGCGACCACAGCGCATTTTGACAGTTGCATAACCTTACTCTGCAGACGGGTGCATTTATTCATCGGTGCATTGTTTGTGTTTGGGCTGATTCGCTTTTGTAGAGGCTGAATGACGCCCTACAAGTTTGCGAATAAAAAAAAAAGAAACAATTTTCTAGGTTGACAGTTGTATTTTGCAATGGGCGCACAGTTCGAAAGATCTATTGCGGGGTTTGTGTGTGTGTGAAATTTGGCAGCCAATTTTGTTTGCTGGCAACCGGGACTTAGGGAGGAAGAGGAAGAGAAAGAAAGTCACCTCTTGAAAACGGCTGAGTTTGGCCAAAAGTTGGCAACAGTTTTCCCACGATTGCAGTTACACAATTTTCTCATCGTTCGGTCTTCTCGATTAGCGAAATGCGTCAAATACGACACTATTAATCAAATGTTTTTCTATTTCACTCAAGCTGACCTTTCCCATCGACCTTTGGAGTGTTAATTTGTCAAAAGCGTTTTTGTGGCCGCACACTTCCTTTCAATCGAGTTTTTTTTTTGAAACTCAAATTGAAACAGTTTCTAAACCACACACTTCACAAAAGCTGATAAGATAAGTCGCCGAAAGAGGCATCAGAAATCTTTCGCTTCCCGAAACCGCGCGATTTCATATCAGCCGTCGAAAGTTGACCAACATTTTCAACAGGGAGAAATATCGATCAACAAACGCTTAACATTTGTTTTCGGTAATGCACCCGGAAAGTCGCAAGCCGGATTTGTTGACAACTCGCGTACCTACTATCATTGTTATCATTAGTTTACTTTTGTTTTTTTTTTCTGTTATCAGTTGTGAAGCGACAGCTAATCAAATTGACGATCGCTGGTCAAGTGCGGCTAAATTTCCAAACCAATCGATTGACTTAGTGTGGACGATTGAACTCGGTCAACAATCCATGTCTATAGCGATAAGACCACCAATCGCTTTCGAAGATTGACAATCATAAAGGGTAGAAAAAACTGATTGTCTTTAGATTCAGAATTCAGATTCAGAATTCAGATTCAGAATTTAGAATAAAAAAAATCAAAAACAAAAAATAATTTCAAAAACAAATTCACGGTGATTTCTCTTCCTAAGAAACAAAATAGTTCAGAATTCAGGTTCAGAATTAAAATTCAGATTAAAAGATTCAGAATTCAGATTCTGAATTCAGATTCAGATTCAGAATTAAGATCCAGAATTCAGATTCGGAATTCAGTTTCAAAATTCAGATTTAGAACCCAGATTCGGAATTCAGAATTCACATAACGTAGTAACAAACATAAATTACGATGATTAATCTCCTCATTGAATTCAGATTCAGAATTTAGATTCAAGATTCGAACTAAAATTTCCGATTCAAAATTCAAATTTTGAGTGCTTCCTTCTGGATCAGCTGTATTTGTATCTTGTCATAATGATGAATTCTCTTTTTTAGGAAACGTTATTTCTGAACCTAAAAACAGATGCACAATTCTGAACCAGAGTTCTGTTCAATACGAGATGAAAATTAGGAGTCACAAAACAGAGTTGGTTTCGAAATTGACTCGCCAAATCAGTATTCTTAGTTATGATTGAAAAATATTTTTAAGAATCAAACTTCAATGACGTCTTGATTTTCATGCCAAATCGCAAATTTTCAAATCAAAAACAAGTATTTTGGCTGATAGCAGTTTTTTTAAATGAAAACCACACATTTCAGATTAATTTTGACTTGCAATTTTTTTTCTAGTTTCGTCTATCGTTGACGGGCTTCGCCATCGCCATCTCGTCGTAGTAAACCGGGTGTGGGTTGTTTGTTGCCAGTTGCATTGCCAGCAACCTTGAACACAAAAAGGGAAATCTAGGTGGTAGAGTAGGCGGTGGCTTTTGCCACCAACCACCACTCGACACGACTCGTTTTTGCTGGATGGATCAGCTGACGGGGCTTGTTGTGAAAAGTTTGTTCTAGCGTTAGCATGACTTCTTCACGTGACCCACTCCGGTTAGGTAAGTAGGTTTTTCCCTGTGTGTGCATTTCGCTCAATTGGAGCCCGTTGGCTAATTGGATCCCGAGGCGTATGGCGGTTGACCTCGGGACTCCTCCACTATCTATCTATCTATCTATCTATTACAACAGCACACTCGCCGCACACACGCGTCACAAACGCTCGCTCTGTGGGACGAGATGAGCGTTTGTCGCCGTCGATGGAATCAGAAATGCACTTAGGATTCCGCTCCGAACAGTCAGTCAGTCGAACGGAATTGTTGGCAAAATGAACGGGGGGGAATGATGAAATATCGTGCGCTAGAGAAATCGCAGCTTTCGCGCGCGGCACAGTTACATGTTGTGCACCGCGTTGATGCGTATACAAGTGTGTGTGTGTGCGTGCACATGTTTTTTGATGTACACGAACGCTTTCGATGGTTGGTTGAGTTGGCTAGCAGTCGGCCCCTTTTTTCTCGAAAAAGTACCGAAAATACATATTGCCGCGCTCAGCGCGCACAGTTTTCACCGACCTAATTTCCCAACGTTTTTCAGTACTGCTGACTGAGGGGCATTGATTCACTTTTCACACCGGCCGAGTAGAAAAATTGGTTGCGGTTGTCAAATGTTGCTAGTTGTAAATAAATCAACGAAAAAAAAAACAAGAACAAGGTAACCGCTGGAAAATCGATGAATCACAACAACCGTTTTCGATCACCTTTCCCCGATTATTTAATTTCGAACTGTCACAAAACAGAGTCCCTGTGCTAATTTCATCGTTTCCTTCTATTGTTGGTCACATAAATGACGGACAGCGAAAATGAATCAACACACTTCTGGTTCCAGTATTGAAGTGGATTAGAGACTTGCCGTGGAAGTAAGTAATCCAATTTCAGCTAATCCCAATGTCGGTAGTTTTGCTTTTCCTGTTTCAGAACGCAGGTGTGTCCCACGAAAGGTTCTTCCGGTTTTGATGCAGCAGTAGCAACGGCAACAGCAGCAGCAACAGCAGCGCAATAAACAGAAACACCATTCTAATCGATGATGATCGCCGCAGGCAGGCCACGCGGATCTGCTGGGAGGCACGTCACCTCCCCGAGAGGCAAGAGGATACACTGGCTTGCTTGGATCGGGCACTAATGGGTAAATATTGAGGTTTTTTTTTTCTGCCTTCGCCACTACTTCTTCGGTGTCGAATCGGAATCGGAATCGGAAGAAATTTGCGGGCTGCAGCAGCAGCGTTATCGGTTGCATCAACCTGCTGTTGCTGCGGCACCAGGGCGCGCGGACACCAACGAGATGTTGCGGTTCGAATGATTAAATTAACACTAACCGTTCGAGGCGCAAACTAAAAATATAACAGACAAAATTTTTCCTACTGCTGCTACTAGCTAGTCGGTTGCTGTTCGCTCATTTGGTCGTCGACGGAGATTCGCTCGCTCGCTCGCTGGCGCGGTAGTTCTCCGTCCGATCGAAGCTCTCGCGGAGGCTCTCCCGCCGCCACGGGTGCCGGATTACTAAGCCATCTAAGTCGAAAGTCGGTTTTCCGAGGAGGGACGCGCTTCTTCCTCCTACACACCCAATCCATCCATCAACCGTCAAACCATCCATCCGAACGATCCGATTCGGAACAAGTGCGCCGGTTCGTTGCAATTGTAACTACTGCTGTTGCTGTTGTTGGTGGCTGGCCGCTGACGTCACGTAGTGCAGTGTCAACTTTAGCCAAATGGTCACCTTGTCGGGGCGCGCGCGAGAAGTTGCAGGTTATGATGGCACATCAAAGGTAGTGGTGAATTATGGACTTGCCGTGGCTCCCACAGAGAGATAGTAAAACATGATCACAACAATAACATCCGCCGCCACAATGGGGGCATCCGTCAAGTTACAACAACGACGCGGACACTGGTTTTAGTAATGTTTTTGGTTTGGTTCTAGGGCAGAAATTTGTGTAACCTAACGACCCCCGTTTTGGGGTGGAAGGTCACCTGACTTGATCATTTTTTCAAGAGATCCTGAAATGGTCGACGAAGTTGGCCCTCAAAGAAGCTATATCAGGAGTCAACGGACGTTGAGACAATTTAAAAATGGTACACCGCTCCACTGGAGTCCAGCAGCGCATTCAAGGATGTCAATGATTTTGATTTGAAATTCGTTTATTTGAAAGGTGCCGTGCGCTATTCCGATTAGCACTCTTGAAGATGCCAATGAGCCACGGTTCGACGAGGTCAATGGAATACAAAAGGTAGATCCCGAGGATGCCGAGGCATTCTCGATATTCCTCTGGCTTTTGCAGCTTTAAGAGCTCTCAACATCAGCGATAGCAATCGCTAACTCAACTGACCCCTGAAGTATTTAGGTATCGATTCTGGCTTAGCCTCTAAAAGTGGACTCGAAAAGAGGAGGAGCACACGACAGTCAGTGGTGGAAGATGAGCCGGCCCGGAGTTACGCGTAAAGGCCGGACTTGAAGTCGTTAGAGAAGAGATCCTTAGTCTTGAATCGTAAAAACAGGCGAGGTTTTATGCTGGAGTTGACTTGGAAACAAGTACGGCCGATGAGCGCTGAAGCGCGGACTTGGTTTCCCATCACGGGTATAGCCTTCGTTGCAGGTCCGGATGGAAATTATGGCCATAGGTCCCAGGTGGGTGGACTTTATGGCGCAGGGGTACACAGTATCATGAATCGTCCAATTGCATCCATGAACCCGGAATAGAAAACTGGGAGACGCGGTGGCTCGCCGTGCCTTGGAATGCAATGCGTAAAAAGGATTTACCATTTGGTTTATCAACAAAAACATTGGGGAAACCTTCTTTCGTATCACTTCATCGCACTTAGCCTCTGACACGGTTGTTGTTGGACGACGTAATCATCGACACCGGACTATGAGAGTGGTGGTTTTCGCGAGGTTCTGGCGGTAACCTGGAAACCTCTTACCACGGATTCCTCAGTACCGGTTCAATCAGTAGAGAGGATAGAGACTTCTCAAGATCTATTATCTAGACGTGGAGACATAACAGAAAAAAACCTTAATACAAAGGACGCTTGAGTAGGGGTGAATAAACCCTTTGGGCTTAAAATCCCGGAAAAAAAGACGTTTACTGATGAAACCAACAAGGCGCTTAGATTTGGGAGATTTAAAGTGGGATGGCAGATATTCTGGACAACCTCTAAAATACAACCAGTTAAGAGAGACTGACAATATGATTTCAGATTATCTGCATAAAAGTTTCCAGGAGGACCTAACCAAAATATGACTTATTTTGATTACTTATCACAGGTATATCAATATTTCTTTTCTCATTTTTTAATTGCCAAAGGATTGGATGTGATTTAGCTGCATCGTGCAGATAAAACGTTAGTTTTCGAATATTTGTCAATTCAGAAATCGGCATCAAGTTTTTCATAGTCGTTGAATAAAATAAACCCACCCTATCTCCCACCCCCACCCGCGTGAAGTGCGGTGTAAAAGAAAGTTTTCCATTCCAACTGAGCCAACTCACTCAGCTGGCTCGAACGGAACACTAGCCTCTCTATGTTTCTACGTTTGATAAATCGATGTTGTTATTGAATCCACCATCCATGGTAGCAAATTTGCGCTGCAGCTGAGATGGCAAATCGATAAAAAGTTTTTGCTAGCCTAAGAGTGGAACGAAAATTCAAGGTCTTTTGTTGGGTTTGTTGATTGTTTCGGAGAGTTTCCCGATGGCACAGGCCCAAGTGTTGCGACCGTTGACAGCCGAAAGTTGCCCAAAATGGCCCCAAATGGTCGGTTTTTTTATGATCCGACATCGTTCAATTGCTAAAAGTTTCCACGACGGGGGTGGGCTTGTCTCCGATTGAAATGTTGAACATTTTGGAGACACAAGTTTTATTTTACTGGAATGCGTATTTAGATTGTTTTCCCTACGGAGTCCTGAAAGTGTCTGCTTGTGAAAAACAATTCATGTGGTCCAGAATTGGCACATCTGTCGACATTTTTTTAAAATGGCTGCCACCAGGAAGAATAGGTGAATGTTATTTTAACCTATCTTTAAAAAAAATCATTTTTATTCTGCATACTTTCTTTATCCCTTCGCTGCTTTCATTTTTACTTCTAACCTCAAGTCACAAAAAAGAAAAATAATTTTAAAATTTATTTCAAGCTGTCTTCTCAACCCGTTTGTGTTCCAAATCATCTCACTTAAAGGTATTTTTTCACATTTATGCAAAATTGTCTGCTCCAGCCATTTGAATTTTAATTTCTCCAAGCTGTCCTCCCAACTCGCTTTAAGGTGATTTTTCAAAACATTTATTTCAAGCTGTCCTCCCAACCCACCGTAATTTTCATTTTCCTCAAGTTGTCCTCTCAATTCGCTTGGAGGTTGTTTTTTTTTACATTTATTTAAAGCTGTCCTCTCCACCCGCCGGAGTTTGAATTTTCACTAATTTTCACTAATCACCTGAAAGCGAAGTTGGTCCGCTCAACTTCGCTTTCAGGTGATTTTAATGAAACATTTATTTCAAACTGTCCTCTCAACCCACTTGATAATCAAATCTCACCAAGCTATCCTCTCAACTCGCTTCAAGCTGATATTTTTGAAATGTTTTTCTTAAGCTGTCCTCCCAACCCCCTTGAATTTTAATTTTCATCAAGCTGTCCTCTCAATTCCCTTTAGGGTTGTTTTTTTTACATTTATTTCAAGCTGTCCTCTCAGCCCGCCGGAATTTTAATTTTCACCGAGCTGTCCTCTCAACTTCGCTTTTATGTGTTTTTTGAAACTTTTATTCCAAGCTGTCCTCTCCATCTGCTTGAGTTTAAATACTATCCAAGCTTGATCTCTTTTTTTTTAATTTATTTCAATCTGTCTGCTCAACCCACTTGTGTATCAGATCTCACCAAAACTGTCCTCTCAACACGCTTTAAGGTGATTTTTTAAACATTTATTTCAAGCTGTCTTCCCAACCCACTTGAATTTTCATTTTCATTAAGCTGTCCTCTCAATTCGCTTCAAGGTTGCTTTTTTCACATTTATTTCAAGCTGTCCTCCCTAATTTTCGCAAGCTGTCCGCTAAACTTCGCTTTCGATTGATTTTTTAAACATTTATTTCAAGCTGTCCTTTCCACCTGCTTGAGTTTTAATCTTCTCCAAACTTCATTTCTTCATATTTTTATTCATTTCAAGCTGTCCTCTCAACCCGCTGATGATTCAAATATCACCAAGCTGTGCTCTCAACTCGCCTTAAGGTAGGTTTTTCACATTTATGCCAAGCTGTCCTCTCAAGCCACTTGAATTTTATTTTCACCAAAATGTCCCCTGAACTTGCTTTATCTTGATTTTCTAAAACATTTATTTTAAGCTGTCCTCTCAACCCGCTCGAATTTTCCTCTCACCTAGCTGTCGTCTGAACTTCGCTTTCAGGTGATTTTTAGAACATTTATTTCAAGATGTCCAGTACACCTGCTTACGTTTAAATCTTCTCCAAACTTCATTTTTTCAATTTAAAAAAATTAATTTCAAGCTGTCCTCTCAACCCGCTTGTGATTCAGATCTCATCAAATTGTCCCCTCAACTTGCTTTAAGGTGGGGTTTTCACATTTATGTCAAGCTGTCCTCTCAAGCCGCTAGAGTTTTCATGCAGGGGTGTTATACTCCTCAAAACAGCACAATGTGTTCTAAAAGCACAATGTGAACGCAAGCTTTCTAGAACTGCGCGCACGGCGATAGAATATCTACTGCTCGCTCTCTTACTGCGCGCCGATAACCGGATTTTCGGAGAGGTTTCTCACAATGCTGAAAAACACAATGAGCTGATCCACTCTGCTCAATGTGCTTCTCAATGTGAACTCTGGCTTTAGAAATTTGCCAAGCACGCTACTTCGTTTTATTTTTTCTTCTCATCAGTAGAAAACAAAAACGATCATCGTTCGTCCAGTCCGGCACGAAGACACACCGCCTGCTTGCAAGGAAGAAAATAACTCATAAACTAGCAACAGCAACAACACAAAAGAAATTCGGTTGGGATCGGCCTGCCGGCTGCCGAGCAGCGATGTCACGAAAATCTGTTTATAATTCTGTTAAATTGTACACGTATGGACGAAGATCAGACTCATTTATGATACAGATTTTTTGTGTGGCAACGGTGTTCGGCAGCCGGCAGGCCGAGCCCGCCCAAATTTCGGCTTTGTTGTTGCTGTTGCTTGTTTATTGGGAAAGAATTCGCTTTCGTTTGTTGAATTCAGCGTTGTGGTGGTATACTGGTACACATTGTGCAGCTCAATGTGCTGAGGGCTATCGTTGCGTAGCACAGTGATTTGCTTCGATGTGGCACATTGATGGACCGCCAGCTCAGTCAGTGCTCGGTTTTGCTCTCTCAATGTGCTATGGAAAAAATGCACATTGAGCTCATTGTGTGAGCGAATGACACCCCTGTTTTCATGTTAAGCAAGCTGTCTTCTCAACTCGCTATAACGAGATTTTTTAAAACGTTAATTTCAAGCTGTCCTCTCAACTCATTCGAATTTTCATCTCACAAAGCTGTCGTCAGAACTTCGCTGTCATGTGATTTTTTTTAAATTTATTTCAAGCTGTTTTCTACACCTGCTTGAGATTTAATATTCACCAAGCATAAGTTTTTTTTCTAAATTCATTTCAAGCTGTCCTCTCAACTCGCCTTTGTTTCAAATCTCGCCAAGCTGTCCTCTCAACTCGCTTTAAGGTTGGTTTCTCACATTCAATTCAAGCTGTCCTCTCAACTTAGCTTTCTGATGATATTCTAAACATTTATTTCAAGCTGCCCTCCCAACACACTTGAATTTTTATTTTCACCAAGCTGTCCTCTCGACTCACTTGAAGTTTGAGAGGACAGCTCGAAATCAATGTGAAAAAACTTTCACATTTATTTCAAGCTGTTCTCTCAACCCGCTTGTGATTCAAATCTCATTAAGCTGTCCTCTCAATTCGATTTAAGGTGGGTTTTTCACATTTATGCTAAGCTGTCCTCTCATGCCGCTTGAAATTTCATGTTCACCAAGCTGTCCTCTCAATTCGGTTTAACGTGATTTTCTAAACATTTATTTTATGCTGTCCTCCCAACTCGCTCGAATTTTCTTCTCACAAAGCTGTCATCTGAACTTCGCTTTCAGGTGATTTTTAGAACATTTATTTCAAGATGTCCACTACACCTGCTTGCGTTTAAATCTTCTCCAAGCTTCATTTCTTCATATTTAAAAAAAATTTATTTGAAGCTGTCCTCTCAACCCGCTTGCGATTCAAATCTCATCAAGTTTTCCCCTCGCTTTAAGGTGGGTTTTTCACATTTATGTTAAGCTGTCCTCTCATGCCGCTTGAATTTTAATTTTTACCAAGCTGTCATCTCAATTCGGTTTAACGTGATTTTTCAAAACATTTATTTTAAGCTGTCCTCCAAACTCACTAGAATTTTAATCTTACCAAGCTGTCGTCTGAACTTCGCTTTCAGGTGATTTTTTTAACATTTATTTCAAGTTGTCCTCTACACCTGCTTGCGTTTAAATCTTCTCCAAGCTTTATTTCTTAAATTTTTTTAAATTTTTTCAAGCTGTCCTCTCAACCCGCTTGTGATTCAAACCTCATCAAGCTGTCCTCTTAACTCGCTTTAAGGTGAGTTTTTCACATTTATGTCAAGCTGTCCTCTCAAGCCGCTAGAATTTTCATGTTAACCAAGCTGTCTTCTCAACTCGCTATAACGAGATTTTTCAAAACATTTATTTTAAGCTGTCCTTCCAACTTACTCGAATTTTCATCTCACAAAGTTGTCCTCTCAACTCGCTTTAAGATTGGTTTCTCACATTTTTTCCAAGCTGTCCTCTCAACCCGCTTGAATTTTAATTTCCACCAAGCTGTCTTCTCAATTCGTCTAAAGAATGTTATTTTTTCCACATATATTTCAAGCTGTCCTCTCAACTCGCCGAAGTTTTAGTTTTCACCAAGCTGTCTTCTCAATTCGCATTCTGGTGATTTTTTTTAACATTTATTTCAAGCTGTCCTCTCAATCTGCTGTGCCAATAGATCATAGGTTTGAAGTTTTGAAAAAATAGGTAAGGTCCAAAACGGAACCACCCTACGGTATTTAGGTGGTGTTTTCGTACCTTCACCTGAAACTGCATAAACAGCACGCACGATCGCACACGCCACACACGCACTTTGTGATTGTTTTGAAGTTTTTGGATTAGCTTTCTCCGTTTTCAATTTAAAGCTATTGAAGTCAGAACTGCCGTTTCGAATGGTTTTCCATCTTCATTAGATCTATTCGATGGATTTTTTTATGAATCTGAGTTAGAAACACTTTTTTCTGTGTTTTCACAATTTCGTCTTACTTATTTCCGACTGGAATACATAAAATTTGATTCATTGAAACTTCGAAATCAGTTCGAATAACCGAATTGGCGGGGTGTAACATTTTCGATTAATCTAACATCGAAACAGTTTGATGAACTAATTAGTGTAGTCGCCCATCATAATCGGCTCATCCATATGCACCATGCGTAAAGATCTACAATCGCCGTTTGACGGAGAAAAAGCTGAGAGCAAAAAAAAAAAGAAACATAAAAAGAAAAACGAAACCCTTCACCACGATCGACTTAACAATCAGGTTGTCTAACTGCAATTTCTCGCTACTATAGTAACTGGTAGAAGAAAAACTATACACAGATCATATGGAGCATTTTTTATCCGTTTCTCTGAATAACATCGAAAGGGTTTGCTCTCACCTAGGCAGTCAATTTCGAATCGCATCAATCGTCCGAGGGTCTTGAGTTCTCTGGAAATATGTATGTAGGTGCAATTGCAACCGCTCGATGCATCGCCAGTGCAGAAGAAAGCGAGGGAGGAACTTTCAATGTTTATGCACTAAATATACGACGACGACGACGACGACGCCCCTGTCTGCTGATGATGGAGCTGCAGTGGCATAATGTTGCACACTCTGTCTACGAAAGTAGGTATGAAAGCTCAAGCGCCACCACACTTGTTCGTACGATTACCTATTTGTGAATAGACTTTATTGTTGGAAGAAAGTAGAAATGATGCTACAGGTGTCGATCAAACAACTCAGCGGTGGATTGCATGTTAACCCGTTATGATCGTACGTTTTAATAAAGGGCTCAGAAAAAAAGGTAGCATTGCCTTTCTGTTTCATTTTAAGGTGGATTGAGACTTCCAGAATATGTCTACAGGAATGTTTATGTGAAAACATTTAAAAAGAATAAATGCTTTTGTAAAAATAGTCAAAATTGTCAAAATTGTCAAAATTGTCAAAATTGTCAAAATTGCCAAATTGTCAAAATTTTCAAAATTGTCAAAATTGTCAAAATTGTCAAAATTGTCAAAATTGTCAAAATTGTCAAAATTGTCAAAATTGTCAAAATTGTCAAAATTGTCAAAATTGTCAAAATTGTCAAAATTGTCAAAATTGTCAAAATTGTCAAAATTGTCAAAATTGTCAAAATTGTCAAAATTGTCAAAATTGTCAAAATTGTCAAAATTGTCAAAATTGTCAAAATTGTCAAAATTGTCAAAATTGTCAAAATTGTCAAAATTGTCAAAATTGTCAAAATTGTCAAAATTGTCAAAATTGTCAAAATTGTCAAAATTGTCAAAATTGTCAAAATTGTCAAAATTGTCAAAATTGTCAAAATTGTCAAAATTGTCAAAATTGTCAAAATTGTCAAAATTGTCAAAATTGTCAAAATTGTCAAAATTGTCAAAATTGTCAAAATTGTCAAAATTGTCAAAATTGTCAAAATTGTCAAAATTGTCAAAATTGTCAAAATTGTCAAAATTGTCAAAATTGTCAAAATTGTCAAAATTGTCAAAATTGTCAAAATTGTCAAAATTGTCAAAATTGTCAAAATTGTCAAAATTGTCAAAATTGTCAAAATTGTCAAAATTGTCAAAATTGTCAAAATTGTCAAAATTGTCAAAATTGTCAAAATTGTCAAAATTGTCAAAATTGTCAAAATTGTCAAAATTGTCAAAATTGTCAAAATTGTCAAAATTGTCAAAATTGTCAAAATTGTCAAAATTGTCAAAATTGTCAAAATTGTCAAAATTGTCAAAATTGTCAAAATTGTCAAAATTGTCAAAATTGTCAAAATTGTCAAAATTGTCAAAATTGTCAAAATTGTCAAAATTGTCAAAATTGTCAAAATTGTCAAAATTGTCAAAATTGTCAAAATTGTCAAAATTGTCAAAATTGTCAAAATTGTCAAAATTGTTAAAATTGTCAAAATTGTCAAAATTGTCAAAATTGTCAAAATTGTCAAAATTGTCAAAATTGTCAAAATTGTCAAAGTTGTCAAAGTTGTCAAAATTGTCAAAATTGTCAAAATTGTCAAAATTGTCAAAATTGTCAAAATTGTCAAAATTGTCAAAATTGTCAAAATTGTCAAAATTGTCAAAATTGTCAAAATTGTCAAAATTGTCAAAATTGTCAAAATTGTCAAAATTGTCAAAATTGTCAAAATTGTCAAAATTGTCAAAATTGTCAAAATTGTCAAAATTGTCAAAATTGTCAAAATTGTCAAAATTGTCAAAATTGTCAAAATTGTCAAAATTGTCAAAATTGTCAAAATTGTCAAAATTGTCAAAATTGTCAAAATTGTCAAAATTGTCAAAATTGTCAAAATTGTCAAAATTGTCAAAATTGTCAAAATTGGCAAAATTTTAAATTCTAGAAATTTTCAAAATTGTCAAAAATTGCCAATTTGTCAAAATTTCAAAAATTGTCGAAAATTGTCAAAAATATTCAAAAATAATCAAAAATTTTCGAAAATTGTCAAAAACTGTAAAAATTTAAAAAAAATTCTTGGTAATTTCGACATGTTCTGACTCATTTTTGACAATTTTGACAATTTGGCTATTTTGAAAATTTTGACAATTTTGCAAACCTTCACAATTTGACAATTTTGGCAATTCTGGCAATTTTGACAATTTTGACAATTTTGACAACTTTGACAACTTTGACAATTTTGACAATTTTGACAATTTTAACAATTTTGACAATTTTGACAATTTTGACAATTTTGACAATTTTGACAATTTTGACAATTTTGACAATTTTGACAATTTTGACAATTTTGACAATTTTGACAATTTTGACAATTTTGACAATTTTGACAATTTTGACAATTTTGACAATTTTGACAATTTTGACAATTTTGACAATTTTGACAATTTTGACAATTTTGACAATTTTGACAATTTTGACAATTTTGACAATTTTGACAATTTTGACAATTTTGACAATTTTGACAATTTTGACAATTTTGACAATTTTGACAATTTTGACAATTTTGACAATTTTGACAATTTTGACAATTTTGACAATTTTGACAATTTTGACAATTTTGACAATTTTGACAATTTTGACAATTTTGACAATTTTGACAATTTTGATAATTTTGACCATTTTGACAAATTTGACAATTTTGACAATTTTGACAATCTAGACAATTTTGACAATTTTGATAATTTTGACAATTTTGACGATCCTGTCAAAATATGTCAGAAACTATCAAAAACTTTCAAATTTTGTTAAAAAATTGTCAAAAACTGTAAAAATTGTCAAAAATTGTCAAAACTTGTCAAAAATTGTCAAAAATTGTCAAAATTTGTAAAAATTGTCAAAAATTGTAAAAATTTTGAAAAGATTGCCTCTAAATTGTGTAAAATTTGTTGTTTGAAAAAAAATATGCGATAAAACCTTTCCATTGCTCGTAAAGGGTTATTGCTCGCTCGAATGCAAGATTATCAACAATTCAAAAAAAAAAAAATCAAACCAACTATCGAAAACAGCAAAAAATAAGCCTGGCGGCGGATTAAATTGATGAAATTTTATGCACACACATTGGCGCGGCATTTTTCTTAGTGGCAAGTGATCGAGCTGTTGGCTGATAAATAGAAAATGGAAAAATTATCGCCTCTAATGTTCGCCATTGGTGCTGCTCCTCCGCACAGAAAACATAAAATTTATGGATGGAAGGTTGCTGGAGAAGGAAAAAACATTGGAAAACTCACAACAACAAAAGATTTCTAGAGCAAAACGCAGGAAAGCGAATGGAAAAAGTCGATGCACCCACCAGCCCGATTTCGGTCGCTAGATATCATACTTTTATGATGATGTTGCAATTTGCGTGGGCCTCCCCGGGAAAAAGCGCGCTGGAAATGAAACGGAAAATTTTGCATTATTACCGTTAGATATTGTGTGTGATAGAAATCGTGTGGAAATTTAATTACCCTTTCGTAGGGGCTTTTTTTTTGCTTGCCCTGGCGCTGCGGCAGCTTGTTTTTTTTTTGTTTCAAATCGGTAGACGTCTTCAGGCGAAAACTTTCTAGCGCTCATTAGCCAGTGCAATAAACTTTTGGCCGTGAAAATATTGGGAGTTCGGTTCTGCTCTGAGGGAGCTTTTATGGAATAAATGTTTACAAGTATTAAAAACTTTCTAAAGTCCTTGCTAATAGAATTTCAGGAAGTAACATAGAATCCCGAATCGCTTGAAGTTTTTGTGTGGAACCAAGTTAAAAAATCGAGAGAAGTATGGAAGAAGGATTAATTAGAAAAGAAATTATGAAAAGATGGGCATGATTTGCTATCTGTTTTATTTAAATTCTAGCTTCCAAGTACAATATCACAAACAATCAATATTTAGAAACCCATTCCAATTGTTTGGACCCGCAGATAGTGTCTAATGCGGCGCCATTTTCGGCACATCTTTCGACGGATTGGGGCAGCCATTTTTTCGACCAGTTCAAACAAAGCCCTCATCGCTCAATAAGATTGACGACTTCCGTACTTACGCAATCCGGTTCCTATCGCTCGGAAGCAACTGAAACATTCCGATCGGTTCCCATTTCCTTTCCGAGTTTGAAAGAATTCGGATTGGCCGATGGCCAATCACCAGTTCGATCAAGGGAATTTGGATCTTTTTAGATTTGAGATTGAACGCTGAAAATTGGCTAATGATCGTCATCCCTATAACACATCGTCGAAGGCTAGATAGTTCGGGGTGGCTAATTTTAGTGACCGTATTGCACCAAAAAAAAAGCTGCCACCCACAACCACCTCATCAGATTTGTTCCGCTGCTGTCCTTCGACCTATTGGGCAAACGACTACGACGTTTTTCCTCACTTTGTCAACCTCAACCAATATCCTAGATTTTTTTTCGCTCGTGCACCTCATGTGTCTCTTCCTCTACGCGAAATCGCAACTTAACCGCCAACATGTACGTACATATGCATAGTTTGTACGGTTAATGTATGTAGTTTTATTTTTATAACACCTCCATTTATTTTTTTAGCCTCCTCCCTTTCTGTTGCAACTCGTGGCAAAATCCTTGGAGATACGTTCATAGATACTGTACCCACATGCAATTTGCCTAAACAGAACTACGATGTGGCACGTTCTGATTTTGTTGGTTTAGGTATCTCTGTCGTCTGTCTAAGTTAAAATCGGCGTTAGAATTTGGATGCCGATGCTAGTGTTTGTTGATTTCGATAAAGTAGAACTGTATCCTTCTTGTTTGTCAAAAAATGAATGGTTCCGGCTTCTGAAGATGGTTTAATATTTTTCTGAAAATTTTCATTTTACTGAATATACATTCACTTGACCGATAAAAATATATTGTATTTAATTTTTCCTAGAACACCAGATATGAAACGTGGGATATTAGAAATAATATCTTAGTTCAACTCTGACTCAAAAATTTCAAATACTCTATGAGATTTTGAAGAAAATAAGCATTTCAAAAGCAAAGCGGTAGGAGTTTGAATTTGCTATCAACTACGGTCCACCTACGGCCCTTCCTGGCCAATGGCATAATGGTTGCACTCCGTGATTGGGTCGAGATAATCAAGCTCGAGAGAACCAAATGAAGAATTTCAGGGAACAAGCAATACAATCTCACTGTACAATTTTGATGATCTCCTACTTTCAAATCAACCAATAACGATGCCGGCCAAGTCCGTGTAGTCGATGAAATAAGGGAGTGCAGTACATGTGATGATTTGTTATGCGGAGACCCCCACAAGTTTAACGCTGATTGTTTTGGAGTACGGGTTATGTGGCATAGAAATCATCCTGGTAAATGATGTGGCCATTTGAAACCTATTCTCCTACTATCCAGGAATCCCTACGTTTCTTATTGAAACTCCTGTTTAAACTTAGAGGCTTGAGAAGGTTAAAAGCTATCGGTTTGCTGAATGGTTCAACATCGTCCTGTTGGTATATCCATTTAAAATTCTTTGAATGTTCCATTCTAAGGTTCAATCACATTGAATCTTTACCGTTTAAAATCTACTGAAATTTCTATGTTTCTGTCGTCATTTTTCGATTCTTACGAATTTCAATTCAGAGATCAAAGCAAACAATCAGCATAAGCAGCCTTTTTAGAGTCCTTTTGCAACTCAAGTTATGTGCCAATTCTGTCCTTTTCCACCAGAAGGCCAAATCAAAACAAACAATCCGCGCGATTCTGAGCTTAATTTGGGATCACAACTTTAAAATGCGATTTCTGGCCTTTAGAAGCGTTTTTTGGCGATTCTGAGCTTAATTTGGGATCACAACAAAACAAAAAATCCGCAGCAGGAACCTTAAAATTCTGCACTTCCTTAGCCAATTCCGTTTTCAGCACTGGAAGGCCAAATCAAAACAAACAATCAGCAGCAGCCTTAAAAATTTGCGCTTCCAGAAGCAGCCATAAAATCCATCTTGCTCCGCCGGAAGGCCAAATGATAACAAACAATTAGCAGCAGCAACATTAAATGTCTTCGCTTCCTTAACCAATTCCGTCTTTATTCACCGGAAGACAAAATCAAAACAAACAATCAGCAGCACCCTTTAAAATCTGTGCTTTCTAAGCCAATCCATCTTTCTACCGGAGGCCAAATCAGAAACAATTTTGTTCGTAGCAACAGCCTTTCAAATCTGTGCTCCCTGTGTCAATCCGTTTTTCTACTGGAGGCCGAATCAAA